>NC_061113.1:190491237-190737483 GCF_002878395.1 Capsicum annuum | reverse complement strand
ATAAATACTTAAGATAATAAGTTATATAAAATTTTAGAGAAAATATAAAAAAAAAAAAAATCTTTTTTACAGTTACTAGAAAAAATAAAAAATAAATACATGGAAAACAAAGATATAAAATTTCTTAATAAAAATATGCAAAAACTGCTAAGACTAAAACAAACAGCTACAAAACAATTTTAAAAATAGATCATTTAGATTATCTTAAAGTTTTAATATTATATATACTTAAAAACATAGAAATTATAGGTATTAAGAAAATAATATTAGAAAAAGTGATAGACTACGAAATTGAAACTATAAATTATCTAGAACAGTTATACGAAGAAATTTACCCAGAAGAATATTATTCAGATTAAGAT
Organism: Capsicum annuum; assembly: GCF_002878395.1. Taxonomy (NCBI): domain Eukaryota; kingdom Viridiplantae; phylum Streptophyta; class Magnoliopsida; order Solanales; family Solanaceae; genus Capsicum; species Capsicum annuum. The sequence goes on along the minus strand of NC_061113.1, from coordinate 190,737,121 downwards.
ATGTTAGAATATATTAGACAAACTAGAGAAAATCAAGAAAATCTAAATAATGAAATTAATTATAGAAACCGAATTAGACAAATAATGAAAGACCTAAAAGAAAAATTAGCATGGATAGAAAAAACCTTAGAAAATTTAGATAAAAATACATGTGATAGTTTATATAATTTAAAAAACTCACTACGAGAAGAACAACACAAAATAATAAATAATATTGAAAATCTAGAATTAGATATACATTATAGTACAGAAAGAATAAATTATTATACACGAATTTGTAACTCTGCAATTACTACAGGATAAAATAATGAATATATCTTACGCAAAAAGTAAATTATTAAAAGATATTAAAACAAAATATCCACGCATTAATAAAAATAGATTCACTACAAACCTACTAAATCTATTTAATCAAATCTACCTACCTAATCCGCGCACCCCCCTCCAAATGTTATGATATCTAAGATGATAAAAATGCATAGAAACTTTCAAAGATGTATTCGGGTTAGTATAACCCCCGATATTGAATTTGACGTAAAGTGGTTAGTACGGAATGTCAAAATCTGATGGTGTGTTGCAAAAATGGAAAAACTAGGAAAATTTTGAGTTTTTGCGTTGCTTATCTGCTATAGCGAGAGCAGGCCGCTACCACTGCACTGCCATAGAAGGATTATTTTGACTATAGCAAAAGTCAGGTTTGGTCAATCCTGCCATAGCATGTGAATCCCACTATAGTGGGATAAGCACCGATTAATGCAGAAATTTCTCAAAAATGTTATTTTTCATTTCACATTTGTCTAAGGGTTGTGAGAGGCGATTATAGATAATTAATCGCTAGAAGCACTAGTTGTTGGGTTTTGCAAAGGATTTAACCTGACCTAGGAGAATTTTCTAGTGTAATTAGGTTACTTGGGTAGAAAATCTTTGAGTTTTTGTTAAAGGTTGTTAAATTACAATTGCATGTTTAGAATTCACCATTATGTTTATGAAATTGATAGAATTAAGGTTGAATGATTGTAGAAAATCCTAGTATGGGAGGAATGATCATGAATTTGACCTTGAGGTTATGGAATTAGCTTGTAACCCTTGAATATGTCAGGTTATCGTTTGAATTGTGATCATATTATTGTTTTTAGACCACAACCAAGTCAAAATTGTACGAAAATGCAAGACTCAAGCTTATTAGAGTGGTGCAAGCTTGGATTGAGGTAGGTGATGATTTAATGTAGTTGAAACTCAATTTGATTTACGTGTGCAGGTTAATTGTATCTTTGTACATTTATTACAATGCGTGTTCAATGAAAGTAAATCATTGAAAGAGATCTTAAGTGTTAATCACATATGATGAGGTTATATGAAAAACTTGTTGATGGTACAAGTGTGGTTGTTTATTCTTAGATTGTGATTGTTATGATATCTATTGATTATTATGAGATGTATCGATATCTGACATCTTCATAAAGATTGATATAAGGTTGGGTGGCACTAGATATCTGTAATTTTTGGTACATGGACAAGAGCTCGTCCCTGTAGGTCATGGCTTTAGTACATGAATAAGACCCTTAGCATATGTATATAAGGTATTGGTGAGTATGACGATTTCTTAAGTGAAGCGGGATTTATGATTATTTCAATTATTATTGTTGAATTGGACCATTGAGCAGTTTAGGCTAAATTACAAATGATTGGTATGTCTCATTTTGGTTGTCTACTTATTTGTATAATTGAGGCAAGGTGTAATTATTGTTGTTTAGTCACCATCTTGTTGACTTGGTTAATGCTAGTAGTCATGGTCTTGACTTGGATTGTTATCTATATTGATTAATACTTGACTGAATTATTTGGTGCTATTTAAAAAAGGCTAAATAGTGTACAATTAAGGTTAAAGTTTATTAAGTTATGGTTATGTATTAACATTCATTATTTCGGGTAAGAAATGGTAGTCCCAGTATACCTGTCAGACTTGAGATTAGTATCACATCCTTAGTGTGGATCTAGGATTTTGGACGGTGTTAAGTGAATTTGAAGTAATTAATCTTATTTATTATATACTAGTGGATGTTGCCTATGGTGCGCACAAGCCTAATATTAAGGTGTATTCAGAAATTCATAGAAATATATTATCCTATATCTCACCTCTATATGGAGAGAGAGGAAAATGTGAGAATGACTACAAGGAGACCATAAAGCCACATATTTAGTGAAACTTGTTGTTAAGATGACATTGATTTCATATCTAATCCTTTGTCCTAATATGAAGGTTATTATAATAACGAGTCTGTTGTAATAATTGATAGGAGTCCTCTCAAATTCCTTGAAGAAAAATAATCTTTTGGCCACTAGGAATTCTCGTTCCATAATGATTGGTCCTTCTATCCACTTGTTAGAGTACGTGCCTTACTGATCAGTGACTTTAACGTAAGAGTTTCCTATAGATAAAATGGGTTGCCTGACGTGTTTCAAGGAAGTAGTAAAACAAGAAGCAAAGAACACAATGATTTTTACGTGGAAAACACCCGACTCAAAAAGGTGTAAAAAAACACAATATGTACCTCTACAGGATTTAACTCTAACTTTACTAAATAACTCTGAGCCGCAACAACGACTGATTATAGAACTCTTGTAACCAACAGATAGGAATTATAAACTCTAATTCCTATACCTCGATAACTAGAATTATAAACTCTAATTAGTATAACTCAATAACTAGAATTATAAACTCTAATTCCTATAACTCAACAATCACCCTTAACTGTTGAACCCACTTCGAGTTATCCCAAACTTGAAGTTAACTCAGCTCAGTATTGTTCCTAAACAATCAATCTAGGAAAGTACATGAGCTGTTCTCATGTACTGTAACGTTTTAATCCTGTGAAACAGGTTCGTCAATCTGTTCCTTTGTACTGGAAGCACTTGAATCTTCAGTCAGAATTCTCTCCATTATAAGCTTTCTCAATTTTCTCATATTTAGCCTTTTCTCTCTCTGTAAGTGCTCCAGCTACTATGAATGATGCATATTCTATTTAATAACAGCTCTCCAAAGAGTCATTCTTTATTTCAAACTCCTCCTTTAATCAGAACTCTCATTGCATAGAGTTCTACTTTAATTGAGACTCCTTCTTCAATTCTAACTCTTGTCTCCTTAGTGTTGTAGTCAAACTCCAACTCTTTAAATCATTTTATCTTTAAGTATTTTACTCAACCACAACTTCTTCAATTTCTCACATGATTAGTAACTTGAGTATATCAGAATTTGGATCGCTCATTCATTCCTGGCTTTAAGCAATCTTTGTCTGCATCTATCAGTGAAACCTGAAACCTATCTTCCTATGCTTGGACCAGCTCAAGTAACATGGTCCATTTATGTGTCAGCCATAAAAAATTTCATTGATCTAACAAAGAGTCCTTCAATTGGTATATTTCCTATCTTGCGTAGATTCCTTCAATCTGTAGAATTTTTCTCCTTCTACATATAGGACTCTTCAGGATATGCTCAGAAGTGAAACTCCTTCTCTCCATAGAACTCCTTTTTCAACTAAACTTTCTTTCCCTTTATCATCAAGTGTTTGAATCAAATTCAACTTGTTCAAATTATTATATGTTTATTTCCTTGAGTTTATCAGAATTAACCACTCATCTGGTTCTTGATTTATTCCATCATTGTCTTTAATCATCGATGATTTTGTTACAAGTTCAGCTACATGAGACACTGTGTCTGTGAACCAGCTTGACTAACATGTTTCATATCACTTTGTCAGTTTGTCAATCATCAAAACTACATCATACCCAATAAATTCTCCATTTTTGATGATGACAAACCTCTTGTGTTTGTGTATTCAAACTTCTTCACCTGTAGGTACTAAAGTATAAAACACTAGAATAAAATAAGTTAGTCAATGGGTTATAAAAATTTCAGAACCCTCTTATCTTCCTCCTTTTGGCATTATCGAAAACCATTTTAATGCAATAATATACCGCCAAAGTGATTTGTTATTCTATTTATGGCCACTAGGGCTATCACCAAAATAATCAGATAAAAACTTTACCCAACATAGTAATGTATTAAAGAGAGGAAAATTATGTGTCAATTTAGCAAAGATAACCATTCTATTTAACTGCCAGAGCATGTTCCACATTAAACCTAAGCTAGTATTGAACAAATCAAAACAACTGAGCATTAATAAAAAAATACGGTATAAAAGTAGGACATGGCTAAGGATACGAATAGTGAGGAGTTGATGAGGAAGGTGGAACAGGTGTTATCAACTGTGTCAATTGACGAATGACTTCAAAATTTTATCCCTCTATCAATCAAGGTCAAGCTTCAAAGTCATGATCCTAGCCTTAAGGACCTCTTATTCCACTTCATCACTGTCTTGTGTAACTTCTAGTTTGGATTTTTTTTGTTTTTTTCTCAGTTAAATCATTTCTTTATTATCAATTATGTCAAATGAGTGTTAGCCCTTCTTATTAAAATAGATAGGGCAACATGATTCATCTGTTCAACAACATCCATAGTTGCCAGAACTAGGACTGAGAAATCCCTCCAAAAATAGCCAATTAGGAACTAAAATGGAGAGCATGTCCCTTTTTATTCTTCAAAAACATATGCTTTTTATGATTGATGATAAAGTTTGTAAAATTCAAGATACACAAACTGATATTTTGGTTGAGAGAGGAGAAGGAATTTTTAATGTAGAATTAACACATTTATGCACAACCATTTGGAGAGAGTCAAAGAAAATTTGGTCAACTAATTCGTCAGCATCATAGGACAAGGGGAGGATGAAGAGTGAGGAATGGAACAGGTGTGCTCAACTATTTCATCTTAGAAAACCAATGCTTTTGTTAGTGTAGAGCATACCTGATAAGAAGAACTTTGTGGTCGCAATTGCTTGATCGTACCTATTTTTCTACACAATCTAATACAAAATTAGGCTAGAAGAGTCAAAAATCTAGAATTGGACACACAACTAAATGTGCAAGACTGAACTGAATAACATTTTAGCTAATAAAATTAAAAGGAAAAATAGTTATTCTAGTCAATCATTGAGGGGAGCTGATGCAATTTTAATCATCCCCAAGTCTAACCTATTTCTTTCAAAATGTTCTTTAATTAGTTCCTTCGGTCCTTCTCCAATTAATTAAGTAACCCACATATTCAACATTTTTATATATCCCTCAAGAGTGAAATTTGCTTTTCTTTGACTACTATAGTGTTAAGCTATTGATTCCCATGAGATATCTAAAGATTCCTATGACAACACCAATTCTTTTGAACTACCAACAAAATTATCAGCAACTTATGTTGGTGTTATTGATGCATCAATTTCTTTATTTGTTGTTCCCTTTGTCAATATGCCCTCAGTCTATTCAACAGTTAAATCAGGTGATACAACATATTCCTATGCATGCTCATCAGTTTCACTGTCATCCTCCTTTTAAAAAAAAGAATCTTCCTTGCTTCCCCCTTACACGAGCACTCCAAATCTGACCATCTTTAAAAAGGCTTTTATTTTAATTCTCCCAATCTTTTCAAACCTAGTAATGGTGCTCTTTTTACCATCTCCAAAAGATCCATTCCCCCTTTAAACGTGGTAAGTGAAATGAACTTTATTTGCTTTCAGTCTTATGCCTTGAGCATGCTCTATCCATGTACTAATTTTGCTTGCCTCTTTTCACTCTCACCTGTAAAACAAATTAGGGGTTAACTTTAGGAACCCAGACAAGCTTGGGTCCTTTCTTATTAGAAAAAAAATGTATGAGGTTCGTTCTAGCCCATCGAGGCAACAGGTTATATGACCTATTTCTCTGACCAGTAACGACCTTCTTGTTAGCTTGTGCTAACTTAGAACCATATTCTTTTACTAGGCTTATGCTTCTTGATTTTCTTTTTGCTGCAACCGGACATTCAGTGGTTGGATGTCCTAAGTTACCACAAATATAACACAGATATTTAATAGCATTAGAACTTTTATAAAAACCCAACCCAACCTTTACATTGTGAGTTCTTTGACCTAGCTTATGAAAAAGTCCTGAAGAAAGTGTCCATCTATTAGCTCTTTCAAGATCAAGCTTCAATTGATAAACTTCTTGACTTAGTTGACTAACCTTTTCTTTTTCACAAAAGTGTTTAGATTTAATCTTAGTCAATTCTGACTCAATTTTTTCTTGTTCCTCACTCTTGACCTTGTTTCCCTTTTTAGAAAGAGATAGTTTTAGAAATTCAGATTTGATGGTCAAGTTTGATGAATCAAGTCTGCTAACCTATTCCTTAAGAGTGTAGTTTTCCTTTTCAACAGTGTTTTTACAAGCCTCTAGATCGATATAATCAAACTTTAGGCTTGCTAGACTGCTAAGAGTCCATCCCTATCAATTGTTAGTTATTAAAAATCATCAATTAAAGCACTTGTTAAAGAAATAGGTTTTCTTTTTAGAAATAGATGCAACTTCTCTTTGAGTTAAAGAATACTTACCTCAGATATTCCATCATCTTCTTCCATGTCTGAATCTCCAATGGCCATGAGAGTAGTTTCATCATCTAATTCATCATTTTCAAATGCCCTAAATAGATCTTTCATGCTCATCCCATAGGTCTTCAAATTACCAACTAACTCATCAAGGGACATTCTAGTGAGATCCTTAGCTTGTCTTATGGCTGTAACTTTGACACCCCACTTAGACTTTGGTAGGACTCTCAATACCTTCTCTACTTGTTTCTCAGTAGATAAAACCTTTCATATAAATGATAACTCATTTACCAATAAAGTTAACCTAGTTATAATTTCTTGAAGTGACTCATTTTTCTTCATTTCAAAAGCCTCATATTTAGTGAAAAGTAATGCAATTTTGATTTTTCTCACTTGGTTAGTGCCTTCATGTGCATTCACCAATGCATCCCAGATTTGTTTAGCAGTGTTAGAATTAGACACTCTATTGTACTTGGCTGGACCAAGACCACAAACAACAATTTTTTTTTTTTGCATTTTTTTGTAGTGCAACAAGATCTTTTGGGGTAAATTCACTCCTTACCTTTTTCATTTTCTCTCAGTCTACTAACTTCATAGGAATTGTTGGTCTATCAGTAATTCTGTCCCATAAATCATAATCTACACTTTGAAGATATGTTTCCATCCTAGTTTTCCACCACATGAAGTGAGAACCATCAATGAGTAGAGGTCTAATACTGGATTGACCTTCACTGTGACCTGTAGGTGGTGCAGAATTCATTATAGTGATTTTTGTCTTAGGTGTTAACCCTTTTTAAGACAACCTCTATCTGATACCACTTGTTAGAGTACATGTCGTATTGATTAGTGACTTTAACGTAAGAGTTGCCTATGGATAAAAGGGATTGCCTGACGTGTTCCAAGAAAGTAGTAAAACAGTAAGTAAAGAACATAATGATTTTTACGTGGAAAACACCCGACTCAAAAAGGTGTAAAAAAAACATGACCTGTACCTCTACAGGATTTAACCTAACTTCAGTAAATAACTCTGAGCCTCAACAACGACTGATTATAGAACTCTTATAACCAATAACTAGGAATTATAAACTCTAATTCCTATACCTCAATAACTGGAATTATAAACTCTAATTCCTATACCTCAATAACTAGAATTATAAACTCTAATTCCTATAACTCAACAATCACCCTTGACTGTTGAACCCACTTCGAGTAATCCCAAACTTGAAGTTAACTCAACTCAGTATTGTTCCTAAATAATCAATCTAGGAAAGCAATAAATTACAACTCAATAAGAACAATACATTTAAACTGACTCATGAATTGTAAAGCTTTAATCGTGTGAAATAGGTTCGTTAATCTATTCCTTTGTACTGTCAGCACTTGAATCTTTGGTCAAAATTCTCTCAATTATGAACTTTCTTAATTTTCTCGTGTTTAGCCTTTTTCTCTCTCTATAAGTGCGTCAGCTACTATGAATGATGCATCTTCTATTTAAGCACAACTCTTCAAAGAGTCATTCTTTATTTCAAACTCTTTCTTTAATCAGAACTCCCACTGCATAGAGTTCTACTTCAATTGAGACTCCTTCAATTTCAACTCCGTTAAATCCGAAGGAACTGCGACAAGAAACTTGAACAAGAAAAGCAAATTCTAGAGGAATTGAAGAGGATGCATACGATTTATTCCAAATAAATCTAAGAAATTAAACCCAGTGACAGTAAAAAAACATAAATAAAAAGCTTAATTCATTGAAGAGTTTTCTCAAACACCTATAAAACAAATAAACTTTATGTGTGTGAAAATTGTAACTCTCATCAAATATGTAAAGATGATTGTATAAAAAAACACAACGCAAGAAAAATAATATATAGAAATAGAAGGTGAGAAAAATAATTCTTGCAATTGTAGCTAAGAAAATCCGACAGAAAATAGCAGTTGTATGAGAAAAAATCAGCAATGACTATTGCGATTCCAGGTGAAATTTGAAAAAATAGCAAACCTAACTCTTACCAACATAAATTGTCCCCATATGATGAAATTTGGTGAACTATCAATTTACACAAAGATTGTGAATATCCATATGCTCTTAATTGTGAATATCCATATGCTCTTAACATAGAAGTTGGATAGAGAGTTTGTACAACCATGACGATAAAATTAAGAAAGAAGGTAGAGAGAGAAAGAAAGTGAAAGTTGCAATACACGTGTCATTTGAAAATGACACAACTCATATAAGCAATAAAATGACAAAATTTCCCCCATATGATGATTCATGCATGTTGACGGAGAAGTATATGCTTTGTCTAAATTCCCTCTTACATAATAAGAGAAAATATATACAGGGCAGTTTCAAATTTTTAACTATTCAAAATGAGTTATTGAAATTTTAAAGAGTAATTTAATCACTTTTAGTAATTAACAACTTATTAATATTTACAAACAATTTCAATAGTTTTATTAACTATTTATTTATTAAATTATTTTCAACTATTGAAACTTATCAGCTATATTCACAATCAACTAATTCAAACATGAATTCACTAAAATTTAATTTTTGTGAGATCATCAATATTATATCGAGGGCATCATTAGAGTATACTGAATCAGTACAGCACTACAGCTATCCTGTTCTAAAGGGCTTTCTAATTGGGTATCAGTGATGGATTGGCGCACTAATGGTGGATTATATGGTGGTCAGGGGCGGAGCTACATTCCACGATGGTTGGTCAGATGAACACCCTTCGCTGAAATTTTTTTTGAAGTACATAGGTTAAATACAGATATATATGGTTATATACATTCTGTTGAACATCCTTGACAAGCTAGGGACGTGAAACCTAGTGGTCAAGGGTGTGCAAATCTTTGTCGAAGACGCGGGTTCGATTCCCACTGCCTGCAATAATTGCAATTTTATTTTCCTTTTTAAAGAAGAAAGTAGGTTGCAGGTCCTTTGGACCGGGTCACATACCCAATTCTCTTTTAATAAAAAATGGCATGAAGCCCAACAAAGGCCCAACTTTAAATTATAAAAAGGGAAAAATTCATAAATGGCATACTTAAGATCTTAACTATGAGATTCATAGAAACACTTTCATAATTACCTAAGGTAGCAACTTGTATTTTGTATTTTAACAAACTGTTGCTATAAAAATACAAATGATTTTATTGCCCATACTTAACTGAAATTAATTGAGGTAAATATGGTAAAATTACCTTAAATTAAATGTGTAGATTCCTTTCCAATTAAAACTTCATAAATCACGTGAATTTCGTTATTTGTTACCTACAACAATCAAATTCAATTTTTAGTTTCAAAAAACGTGTTTATGCAAAACAAAAATCAAAATCAAAACCAATTGAATCTTTTTCTGTTCAATTTCTCTTAATTGAACAATCAAATTAAAGTGTATCTTCTTCTGTTCAATTTCTTCAAATTCAACAATCAGTTTCTTTGAATTCAACAATCAACTGTAGCTTCTTCTGGATAATTTTTTCAAATTCAACCATCAATGACAAATTAATCATTTACTGTTGTTGAAGGTATTAATTCATAATATTTTATTTGTGTTAACAGTAATTTAGGTTGTTCGAGTTTCTTTGAGATAAATATAAGAACAATTTTGTCTTTAATGATTTGAAACAATACAAGATTAGTTGCCCACAAAGAATTGACTATATAATAATTGATGCTAACAATTTTGAATGGCTTCCTGTAATGAATTACTTATCATTAAGGGGCTACTTGATGCATGTCAAACTATATATTATGCACATGTTTCTAATTTATATAGAGATTTAGATCTGTACTAGTTACATAAAACTGTAGACATGATTGTCGGCCAAATGTATTTTGTTCTCTGCCTTCTTGGTGCAAGATTTATCAGACACGAATACTAATGGAAAAAACAAAATTTGTTCTAAAATTTTTTTTGCACTGTTACAATTATTTGGTTAGAAATTTTTTTAGTGATCCATTACTGTTGCTTCGTTCTAATTTTCTACGACATCTTTAATTTATTTTTGAATATTTTGTAGACAAATTTTGAGTAAAAGTTAATGTTATAGTAAATTGATCAGGTAGAACAAAATAGTGATCAAATTAAGTTTTTCAAGTTGCTCAAAATTTATTTTTTTGGAGTTTTGATTCTCAGAATTTATAGTATATCTGTATATGTGAAAAGTTTCTTTATAGATAATTTGGTTGTGTTCGATTATGGAGGTTGTGGCTTTGATTGTATTTAACGTTGAACAACTAATTTTTAATTGTATTTTATCTGAAATTTTTTTCTATGTTTGTATTTTAAGTTTAACAAATATTTCGTAATTGTATTTTCAGGAGTAGTTGTTGGCTTTGATTGTATTTTGTCTGTAGTTGTATGTTTAGTAATTGTATTTTTGGGAGTAGTTGTTTCGTAATTCTACATTTATAACTGTAGAATTTTGTTTGAATTTTTGTTGTGTAAGTGTATGTTGTAACTATTGACATCTTACAGATATGTATATTTTGTATTTTAGGTGAAATAAGTTAGCAATGGGAAGTATACCAGTTCTAGCGAAGCACTTTGGAAGGTGGACGTATGAAAAAAACTATGAAGAGTATGTCACTGATGCAGTATTGTTGAGCACGACGTCATCATTCAATGAACTACACAATCTTTTGTCATCTCAAATAAATGTGGATTTGAGAAGCAAATGTATTCAAGTAGAATATCAAATCACTGGTAATGCTGGATAAACAAATACATAATGTATGTGTTGTTGAAAGAAGAAACATCCAAAATAATTTGCATCAAGTGTTAAATTCATCTGCTGAAGGTGTTAAAATCGAGTAGGGTTATGTTTTGAAAGAAGAACATCAACTCATGCATTAGTTATGGGTTTAAGGGTCACAATAGCCGTTCGTGTAGAAAATATCATAAATGATACATTTGTTTTTCCGTATTCTTTCTTTATAATTTATTTTGTACTTTTCATAATAATGAACTGATTTGTGTGTTTTAAGATCTTTATCGATCATTTGCTATAATGCGTTATAAATAACAATTAGTAATACAGTTATGTATTACTAAATTTGATAGGAAAATACATATATTTTTTATTTGAAAATTACTATATTTTAGGGTAGATGTATTTGATAACTGAGATGTTTTTTCAAATATGATCACTTATAAGAATTTGTAATATGAAAGTACTTAAAAGTATTTGAAAGTAAATGAACAAAGTTAAATCTGAATACTGCATATGTATATATTGAGAAATCTGAACATATTTGATTTTTAAGCTAAATCTTTCTGTAGCAAAAAAAATGAACCCTGAAATAAAACATAGAGTACAAAATTATTGAATCATATTAAACATAAAATACAAATGAATTACTTTCATTCACTTCAAAATTAGTAAGTCTGATTCACTTCATATGTATTTTGAAAGTAAATTAACAAAGATTAAAATACATATGATGTTAACTACATATATATTTTTAAGTTAAATCTGAATACTGCATATCTATATATTGCAAAATCTGAACACTGCATATGTATTTTGAATCTAAATAATGCTGTAATAAATACAACTGATCACCAAAATAAAATACTGTAATCCCCCATATTTCGGACTAGGATGAAAATTCATCATTTCTATGCGAAGACGTTTCAAAAGCCTCAAATCCTATGTAAATTTAGTGTGTTAATTAATTATGTAGTGTGGGAATATATTTGAGCATGAGTTTAGATCATATAGGTCCCCTAACTCAAGTAGAAGTTGAAAGATTTCCAATCGTTCAAGTTTTAGCGAGCGTCAAAACTTGGGTCAACTTCAATAGACCATAACTCATTGTATATGATGAAATGGGTGGCTTACTATATATCAAATAAAATATCTTTGAATTATGTTTTCAACGATACCAATTTTTCCTAAATACGATATCGGAGCAAGGAGTTATGCCCATTTTACTCCGGCATGTCAGGCCGAGAAACCCAGTGACGACATTTTATGACAAGCCGTCACGCCTGTGATGGCCTATCACCAATGTCGTCATCCCTGGGAAGATTTTCACCCCCAGTGATGACATTTTTTGACAATCCATCACGCCCGTGACGGCCTATCACCAATGTCGTCAACCTTAACCAGAAAACCAAGATTTTACCTTTTTGTGATGACTATTTGTGATGACCTATCACCAGTATGACGGCTTGTCACGAATGTCATCAGCTATTTTTCTCAGTAATTGAGGGACATTTTAGTAAGGGTATTTTGGTCTATTTTATTAACTTTCCATGACTTATAACCCTCAAGAAACATATTATCTTCCATTCTCTTTAGTTAAACATCTCAAAAAGCTCTCTCATACACTCTCAACCACAAGATTAGTGTTTTCTCTCAAGATCATCTCCTCAAGATCAAGCCTAAGGATCTCTTCAAGAACCTTCAAAACCATTAGATCTCTTTCAAGATTCAATCACTAAGGTATGCGTAGTGTTCATCCACGGATCCCTTTTAATCCGTGGAGCTCAAGAACCATATTTTAAATAATAAATTATGATCTTTAGGTTGTTGTGTGATTATGTTCATGTTGATGGTTGTTAATTGTATTTCAAGATGGTATCTAAATATGTTTCCAATAAGTGTATGGGCATATTAGTTGGAAACCCATGAATTTAGGTGGTTCAAAATTTCTAAATTTGTTAAGTACACCTATGCTCAATATTATGCATGTAAGGTGTTTGATAAAATGTCTAGAATGATAAAAATCATGTATTATAACTTAGGGGTGAACTATATGATAAATTCATGCTAGTCTATTATGTTCAAAGAGCTTACTTATCATTTTTGTGCAATATATATGTTAATGAAATGTACATGATGATTGGGGAATGGATTCATAGTGTGTCTATATGCTTTCCATGCTATGAACAAGATCATGATTTTGAAGTATCATATGAGTTATCTCCAAATTATTACAATATGAACTAAATGTTACAGGTTTTCCATTCCCTTATACTTCAATGATTTTCATGCCCTTGTTATGAATAGTATATATTGTCGGAATGCCCATGATATTAGAATATGAGATTTATGACTTAATTATAAGCATTGTTATTCATGTTGGATATTATGATGACCATGTACTTCATAAAATCCCTCACTTATGATATTATGGATTGTTGATATTGGTCACGTACTCAAGTTATATCATGTGTGTCAGTTACCTTTTATTGAGTCCTGGGGGTATTCATACCCGAAAAATATAGTTGTGTGCCTAGAGTGATGTTATGTTTCACGATATTCAAAATCAAGCCATGATTCAGTAGAATTCAGTCAGTCAGGTGACTCAGGAAAATCTCATGATCTCAGTCAGTTATCTTATATCAGTAGTATTTCGTCATTCAACGGAATTCAGTCAGCTCAGTACATGTTCAGTCTCTTCAGATAGGAGTAGAAGTTAGCACTAAGTGAACCCAAGGATGGGAACACACACTGTCAGGTAAGGGTGTGATTCTTAGCAGTCATCCTTACATTCCAAAATTATGTAGCCAGCATAAGTTGAGACATCAACATTGTCAGATTAGGGTTGATGAGATGGCTTAGCACTGTCATATGAGGGCCCCACCATTCTCTTTTGGCAACACTATCAGATGAGGGTTACCCACAGTTGTCTTTACCAGTGGCGCAGTATTGACACCCTTCTATTCAGGGTAGAGATTAGACCCCAGCTTAGCTATAATGGCACATATAGGGGCATGTTGGTTAAATAGCTACCTCCCACAGTCTCAATTTCAAACCCAGTCTCAATAAAAGAACTCAGATAGTTCCTTCAGATTTATGGACTATTAGAAACAATTACTTATGCTATCAGTTATATCAGTTCTCAGAACTTATGTTATCAGTCACATCAGTTATCAAAATTTAAGATATCAGTATTCAGCTTTAGGATTATCAGACACAATCAATCAGACCAGTTCTTCATAACTCGAACTGTAAGAAATAGTCATTCATCTATTTAGTATCTCAGTATTAGTACACTCATGTTTTCAGTATTCAGACTCAGTAGTCAGTATCTCCATGAGTTCAGTTACAGTTAGGTATGCATGTATGTATTCTCACATTCATATTAGTCAGTATTGTTCATGCATATAACCCTTTGCATTTAGCCTACCTCACTCGTATACTCAGTACATTCAGACGTACTGACGCATTTTCTCTACGGTGCTTTCTTTTATGTTACACCATACGTTCAGAGGCACGAGCTCCAGATTAGTAGTAGCATTCCAGTGTTCAGAGTTTGTAGTGAGTTCTTCTTATTCGAGTACGATATGATTATTGATTCATTTACTATTTTAGTTCAGTTGCTAAATGAAGTTTGTTGGGGATATGCCCCATCAACTCGTTATTCAAAAAGTTAGAGGCTTTCCAGACTATAGTATGTCAGACAGTTATTTCAGATTTGGTTTGGTATTGTTTACCACTTTCAGCTATTGTTCTTATTAGATGTTTATTTAGATTTGAAACTCATGGCCATTTAGTACATGTTTCCTCATTTTCATGTGATATTATGTAGTATACAGGTATAGATATCAGTTATGGGTTAGCTTGTGGTCCTTCGGGGTCATGAGCACCGTGTAGCATTTCGATTCAGAAAATTGGGGTGTTACAAAACTTGGTATCAGAGCCTAAGGTTCAATAGAGTCCTAGAAAGTCTGAAAGCCGCATCTAGTAGAGTATTGTACATGCATGTGTTGTTCACCACACTTATGTACAATAGGCTATGAGGTGTTTTAGGAACATTTTCCCTTCTTTCATGTCTTAGATCGTTCTATAGCAAGGTTTTCTAAGAAACTCATGTAGATTCTTATCATGCTTCACTCATGTTAATTCCACCTTACTTTCAAGGTAACAGAAATAGTGAAGATTAAGCCCTATAGTGAAGATTAAGTCCTAAAGATAGGGCTTTATCAGATAGTATCCCATCAGTTTCCTTATTTTCCAAAGTTGTACAGATCTCATTCATAATCATGAGAACTCGTTATCGAACCCAGATTTAGATATGCCAACAAATCCCTTCTCAAAATCCTATGATAGCATGTGACCCAAAGTTAAAAGCATGAACCTAGGAGTTTAGAAGTAAATAAGTTGGGATACGATATCCAGATTGAATAGATTATGTATTCATGGGGATAGTTATGCTATAATGAACCAGTAGGCTTGAATAGTATGAGTTAGAAATTTAAGTTTATTAACTTGAAATTAAGCATGAAGGTGTAAATGTGATATTAGTAGTATGTGAGAAAACAGAGGCAGATGACGTGTTTAGTAAGGCGAGCATGTGTTGATCAGAGTGTAAGTATGTGATAATGATTTTAGTATAGTTCAAAGATTAGTTTAGTGTTCACAGACTTATGATGATGGGTTAAAGCTAAGGGAGAGATGATAGATTAAGTAACCATGTCAGGCTCTCAGATTCTAGTAGTAGTGCCAGTATGTACAGAAAAATAGTTAAGGAAGACGATTCTCGACCCATCCTTATCTCAGTGTAAAGCTTTGTACTTCAGTCAGCATAGTGCCTATGCATGCTTCATGTCTCAGATTCCATGGATATAGCTTATGTTCACACGTATTCCATAGAATTATGTGTGCTTTCAGTTCCCAGTATAGGAAGTTCAGTTCTAGATCACTAAATGTTATAAATCATGTTCCATGAACTCAGAAATTCCAGACTCAGGTCATACAGCTTATGACTCATGTACACATATCATGCTCCTCAGTATACTCAATTTTTATGACTCATGCTACATCCCTACTGGTCAGTTAAATTCAGACTATATTATGTATATAATCAGTTCAGACCTTTTTGGTAAATCTATGTTGTTGATATTCTATTCCTCCAGTTTCAGTCATGTGTCAATTTTAGTCAGTATCCATTCATGTTTCAGGTTCTCCTAATTTAACCCTTCAGCGAGCTCTCTTTATGAGAATAGTGTAGTGTTGAGAAATTGCTTAGATAGGAGAGAGTTAATGTTTTATGTTAAGGGCAGACTATTGCATGCATGTTTTATACGAGGGTGTAGATACAAAGATAGGCTTGAATATCCTGTTAGTATACAAGCAAGGGGCTAGCAAGAGGTAATGTTTAGAAATTAGGAAAGTGCAGAGTGTGAATAAATATCCAGATCCTTGACTTATGTCAGCCTTCATTATGCGAATATCATAACTCAATTGTCATCTTAGTTATAGTTTTAGTACTCAACACTCAGTAATTAGTGCTCAGTCTCAGAATTAAGCACTTCAGTATCAGTTTAAACCTCAGTTTCAGTATTCAATTATTAGGACCCAGTATTTAGTTCTAGTATGGATCCCAGTTATAGTCTTAAGTAATAGTGTCAGCTTCAGATCTGTATTCAACTCAGAAATTTAGTTCAATTTTAGACTTGCTTGACTATAGCGTACAAGTTATCAGCTACTCAGTTATAGGTATTTCAATACCTCATTCCATGGAGTATTTCCAAATCATGTAATATGCTTGGTCCTGCATTTTCAAATGATATAGCTTTCATGAAATCCATCATCAGTTACCTTATGTTACCCAGTTAGTCCCTTCACATATGTATAATACTTTATGGCCTCAGCCCAGCTACTCAGATTAATTACAATTCAATCTTGCATACCCAGCATTCAATTACCAGTTACACAGTTAATCAGATAAGTCAGTATGTCTATGCATTCATGCATCACACTTCAGTTTTAGATCTCAGATAATCATTCATGATTTCGTACCTAGGTGCCTTGAGCATCGCCCCAGTATCTCTATAAAGTTTAGCATTCTTCAAGGAACACAGTGTCCCAAGGGGGAGATACACTGTAGCCCCCAAAATTTTATGATTTAAACATGTCATTTTCTTTAATGAATCTATCTTGGAGGAAGTGTTACCTTTGAGACAACCCTCTAGCTTCAAAACTCAGTCGTAGGCCATGTACTCAATGTCTCAGTTCAGTTCATGTATCACGTTCCAAATTAAGTTATGTTCTCATGTTTTCGCTCATGCATATTTAGTAAATGATCTTAGAATTTATTAGCGTTTCTATTTAAGGTAACAGTTCTCTTTAAGCTTATTCAGCTTCATGTTAAGTATTCAGTACAAACTTGGTATTCAGTTCCATGCTCAGTTCCCAGTTCAAACTTAGTATCTTTACCATTGCATATTAATTTGCATGTTCATGAGCTGGTTCAGTCATATATTTGTGCATCAAATATGCGTGATCAGCTTATCAGTACTCTACCTTATGTATTTATGAATCAGTTATGCATGCATCAGATATGCATGTTCATTATGATATGTTCAGCTTATCAATCATGTCATCCATGAAATCATGATAAGTCGTTCATGCTCTATATCCTTGTCAGTTGTCTTTTCTCTTATCTCAGCCAGTCTCATTCGAAGATGAATGTTCCAAAGGGGGAGATATTGTAATACTTCATATTTCAGACTAGGATGAAAATCCGTCATTTCTATGTGAAGACGTTTCAAAAGCCTCGAATCCTATGTAAATTTAGTGTGATAATCAATTATGTAGTGCGGGAATATATTTGTGCATGAATTTATATCATAGAGGTCCTTTAACCCAAGTACAAGTTGAAAGCTTTCCTATCGTTTAAGTTTTAGTGAGCGTTAAAACTTAGGTCAACTTCAATCGACCATAACTCGTTGTGTATGACTAAATAGGTGTCTTACTACATATCAACTGAAATCTTTTTGAATTATCTTTCCAACGATACCAATTTCATCTAAATTCGATATCGGAATAAAGAGTATGCCCATTTTACTCTAGCATGTTAGGCTGGGAAACCCAGTGACGATATTTTGTGACAAGCCGTCACGCCCGGACGGCCTATCACCAATGTCGTCAGCCCTGGAAATATTTTCACCCCCACTGATGACATTTTGAGATAAGCCGTCATGCTCGTGATGGCCTATCACCAATGTCGTCAACCTTAACCAGAAAACCAAGATTTCACCTTTTTGTGACAACAATTCATGATGACCTATCACCAGTATGATGGCTTGTCATGAATGTCGTCAGCTATTTTTCCCAGTAATTGAGGGACGTTTTAGTAAGGGTATTTTGATCTTTTTCCTTTACTTCTCACAACTCATAACCCTCAACAAACATATTATCTTCCATTATCTTTAGTTAAACATCTCAAAAAGCTCTCTCATACACTCTCAACCTCAAGATTAAGGTTTCCTCTCAAGATCATCTCCTCAAGAGCAAGCCTAAGGATCTCTTCAATAACCTTCAGAAACATCAGATCTCTTTCAAGATTCAATCACTAAGGTATGCGTAGTGTTCATCCGCTGATCCCTTTCATCCGTGGAGCTCAAGAACCATGTTTTAAATAATAAATTATGATCTTTATGTTGTTGTGTGATTATGTTCATGTTGATGGTTGTTAATTGTATTTCAAGATGGTATCTAAATATGTTTCCAATAAGTGTATAGGCATATTAGTTGGAAACCCATGAATTTGGGTGGTTCAAAATTTCTAAATTTGTTAAGTACACCTATGCTCAATATTGTGCATGTAAGTTGTTTGATAAAATTCCTAGAATGATAAAAATCATGTATTATAACTTAGGGGTGAACTATATGATAAATTCATGCTAGTCTATGTTCGAAGAGCTCACTTGTCATTTTTGTGCAATATATGTGTTAATGGAATGTACATGATGATTGGGAAATGGATTCATAGTGTGCCTATATGCCTTCCATTCTATGAACAAGATCATGATTTCGAAGTATCATATGACTTATCCCCAAATTATTACAATATGAACTAAATGATACATGTTTTCATGCCCTTGTTATGAATAGTAAATAGTGTCGGAATGCCCATGATATCAAAATATGAGATTTATGACTTGATTATAAGCATTGCTATTCATGTTAGATATTATGATGACCATGTACTTCATGAAATCCCTTACTTATGCCATTATGGATTATTGATGTTGGTCACGTACTCAATTCATGTCATGTGTGTCAGTTAACTTCTATCGAGTCCTAGGGGTATTCATACACAAAAAAATAATTGTGTACCTAGAGCCATGTCATGTTTCACGATATTCAAAATCAAGCCATGATTCTGTAGAATTCAGTCAGTCAGGTGACTCAAGAAAACCTCATGATCTTAGTCAGTTATCAGATACCAGTAGTATTCCGTTAGTCAACGGAATTCAATCAGCTCAGTACATGTTCAGTCAGTTATTCATGTTCCGTCTCTTCAGATGGGAGTAGAAGTTAGTACCGAGTGAACCCAAGGATGGGAACACACACTGTCAGATGAGGGTGTGATTCTTAGCAGTCATCCTTGCATTCCAGAACTGTGTAGCAAGCATAGGTTGAGACATCAACACTATTAGATGAGGGTTGATGAGGTAGCTTAGCACTGTCAAATGAGGGTCTGTCAGATGAGGGTTACCCACTGTTGTCTTTACCAGTGGCGCAGTATTAACACTCTTCCAATCAGGGCATAGATTGGACCCCAGCTTAGCCATAATGGCACATATAAGGGCATGTCGGTTAAACAACTACCTCCTACAGTCTCAGTTTCAGTCCTAGTCTCAGTAAAAGAACTCAGATTGTTCCTTCAAATTTATAGACTATCAGATATAGTCACTTATGCTATCAGTTATATCAGTTCTCAGAACTTATATTATCAATCACATCAGTTATCAAAATTCATGATATCAGTATTCAGCTTCAGGACTGTCAGACACAATCAATCAGACCAATTCTTCATAACTCAAACTTTTATAAATAGTCGTTTATCTATTTAGTATCTCAATATCAGTACACTCATATTTTCAGTATTCAGACTCAATAGTTAGTATCTCCATGAGTTCAGTTACAGTTACATATGCATGTATGTATTCTCACGTTTATATCAGTCAGTATTGTTCATGCATATAACCCTTTGCATTTAGCATACCTCACTCGTATACTGAGTACATTCAGGCGTACTAACGCATTTGCGTTATGGGGCTTTATCTTATGTTACACCATAGGTTCATAGGCATGAGCTCCCGATCAGCTGTAGTATTCCAGTGTTCAGAGATTGCAGTGAGTCTTTCTCATTCAAGGACTATATGATTATTGATTCATTTGCTATTTTAGTTCAGTTGCTAGATAGAGTTAGTTGGGGACATGTCCCATCAACTCCTTATTTAGACAGTTAGAGGCTTTCCAGACTATAGTATGTCAGACAATTATTTCAAATTTGGTTTGGTATTGTTATACCATTTTCTGCTATTGTTCTTATCAGATTTTTATTTAGATTTGAACCTTATGGCCATTCAGTACATGTTTCCGCATTTTTATGTTATATTATGTAGTATATAGGTACAAATATCAGTCATGAGTTAGCTTGTGGTCCTTCGGGGTCATGAGCACCGTGTAGCATTTTGGTTCAGAAAATCGGGGTGTTATAAATACATACTAAAATAAAAGACTAAAATGAATTACTTTCATTCAGTTCAAAATTAGTAACTTTGATTCGCTTCATATATATTTGAAAGACAATGAACCAAGAGTAAAATACATATGATATTAACTACATATGTATTTTTAAGTTAATATGAATACTGCATATGTATTTATTGCAAAATCTGAACACTGTATATGTATTTTGAAGCTAAATCTCATTGTAACAAAAAAAAAAACTGAACAGTGAAATAAAACATAGATTACAAAATTATTGAAAACATATTCAACATAAAAGACTAAAATGAATTACTTTCATTCACTTCAAAATAAGTAACTTTGATTCACTTCAAACATAAAATAAGTTTCTACAATTAATATCAATATCTAGTTAAATCTTGTCAATTACACAATGTAATAAAATCATCAACCATCAGATTTCTAATACTTTTGTGACACTAGTTATCTTGCTTCTTCTAACAGGCTTCAATGACGCTTCATCGTCACTTTGAGCTTTTGTTTCTTTTTTTCTCATACTGTAATTCCACAATAGTGAAGCATATCTTGTGCGAAATGTGGTGGGATGGAACTCAACCAAAGGAATGCCTTGACCATAAGAAAGGCACTCTGCGTATTTAACCATATACAAACCATAGTCCCTACAAAAAATATTGAATACTAATTAAAATATATTTTGTGCAAACTTACAAATCCTCAACAAATAACACATCAATATTTCACATCAATATAAACTGTAAACTTTCCTCAATGTCATTATCACTGTAGCAACACATATGTGGTGCAAATCTTGAAAGTTTTCTTACAATGAATATTTCATCACACGACACTTATACAAAGTAAAACTACATCTTATTAAACTGTAAAAAATACATATAAATATGCATATGTGTATTGAACAAAACAAAAACACAAAATCATCACTAAAGCAAAATACATATGAAATTTGATATGTATGTATAAAAATACAAATGTTACCCTATACCTTAAAATGTATTTTGAACCTAACAAAAATACAAATGAAAGTGCATATGTATCTATAAAACAAACAAACTACTTATATATACCTTAAATGTATATTTAGTCAGTCATTTGTATATATCGCAAACCTACATAAATTGTCTTGAAAAATTATTTTAAAATATATTTGTATTTCAACAGATACAAATACGTTCATAACCACAAATATATTTATATATTTATTGTATATTACAACATTTCAATATACTGAAAATACATATCAAGTATGATAAATTCCATACATGCAACTTAGCAAATTCGTCTAACATACAAATACGACTAAACATAGTAGTTTTACAAAAAATACAAATAAAAATATATTAATCCAAAATATATATTTAACCTATCATCTTCACAAATCAGCTTTACTGAAATCCCTAAATACATATCAACTGATCAGTAAATACATATTAGCTTCACAAAAAAATACATATTATCCCAAAATTGATAACAACTTTACTAAAATTCCTAAATACATTACAATAAATAAAGATACATATACAACAAAAAAATTACCTCTTTCTCCATGTCTTTTTCAACAACAAATCAATCCAAAATCATCTACAATATCCATTCAACTTCGATTATCCTTCATTAATCACAACAAAACAAAACTCAGTTTCAATTCTCATCCAAAATTCAATTTTTTCAACTATATCAACTCATAAAATATCAAATTTCACTGAAAAACAAACGAAAAAAACCCTAACAACAATAAATCAACCCAAAATCATCTACAATATCCATTCAACTCTAATTATCCTCGCAACAAAATAAAATTTAGTTTCAACTCTCATCCAATATTTAATTCTTTCAACTATATCAACTCATAAAAACTACCTCAAAAATGACTTTGATAATGATTTACAATACAAAATATATATATAAAAAAAAGATGTGAAATAGATAACATGCAATAACTGAATTTAATAGTTACCTGATTTTGTGAGTCACAATCCTTATAAAAAATGTGAGAAAAGAAAAAAATTGAAAGTGAAATTTGAGAGATTTGAAAGAAAAAAGAGAAAGAGAAAAGGTAAAGTTACAAAGAAAGAGAAAGATTGGGAAGAAAGAGAAAGAGAAAGCAAAAGAGAAAAGGTAAACTTAAAAAGAAAGAGAAATATTAGTCATGTTAAACACGGTAATTTTTAAAGTGGGGGACCACACTTAAAATAATGCTAGGTTTGCTACACAAGATAATTTCATTAAAGTATTGCTATTTTTTATAATTTAAGACTTAGGTATGCTACTCCATGGAGTTTTTTCTAATAAAAAAAGGGACATTACATTATAAATAAAAAAGGCCCAGTAAATTATTAAAAAAAAAGGGTGCGAGAATTTAGTGTTGTTTTGCCCACAGCTCCAAGGAAATCTGATTTTTTTGTAAAAAAAAAAATTAATGCACGCTTTTTATTTTTAAATTAAAAAATAATAGGTTAAAGGTAAAACCTAACTCTTACACTTCTCCTGCTCTAACCCTTCACTTCACCACAATCTTGAATCTTCTCTACTTATTCTTAGAAAAAAATTGAAATTCTTTACTCCTTTAAAAATCTTTGATACTAATTAATCAATAATTTGGTATTAAAGTCTTCAAACTTCAACGAGCTATCATTATAAATTTTCTTCAACGACCATTGGTGTGTGAATTGCTAAAAGGCATTCTTTAATTCTTCTCATCTTTAGTTTAGTATTTTTCCCCTTGAACGTGCTTTTGTGTATTTTTTTTTTTGGTTTTGGACTAAGTAATTTAATATTCTAGTTTTATCAAGTAGATAACTTGCTAGTTAATATTATTTCGGAGAATCAAACAATATTTCAAGTATTCATGATTTTTTTATTTGTTGAAATCGAATAATAAGTGTGATGTGCTTGACTTTTATTTTAGTTTGAGGTTTCAATGAGCTTGGAGAAGTATTTTCGTAAAGTTTAAAAAATAAGTTCAATGTCTCAAAATTAATCACCCCGACATGAAGATGTTGATCAAATAGAAATACCATCTCACTCTTCTCAGAGACAAAAATTTGATGTAAATGATCTAAAGGCTGACCCCGCTGAAATACCTCTGATTTTGAGTTATCCTCCGAACATTCATGATGAGATAATAAGGGCATACATTTTAAAAGTCCTTGTCAACCTCGAGATCATGAGTTTCCTCAAACAGACTTTTTTGGAACTCTATGCCATTTTGTTTCTAAATGGTTTGACGAATATTCTGATTGGTTGGAATATAGTGTAAGTGCAGATGCAGCTTATTGTTTTCCTTGTTATTTATTTCAAGGCGAAAAAATTCATCAAGGTGGTGGTAATATATTTTTGACGAAGGGATTTAGAAATTGGCATAGAAAGGATAACTTTACAACACACATTGGTCCTCCGAATAGCATTCATAATCAATCAAAAAGGAAGTGTGAAGATCTTATGAGGGAAGAATAATCTATTGAGACTGCATTTTACAAGTCAGACGAGAAAAGTAAGAATGATTGTCGGGTTTGATTAAATGTTCAATCGATGTGGTCCGATTTCTTCTAAATCAAGGTTTATCATTCCATGATCATGATGAAAGTGAATCATCCTTGAACAAAGGTAATTTTCTTAAAGCACTTTCTTCGCTTGCGGATAAATGTGATGACATTAAACCTTATGTGTTAGAAAAAGCTTCAAAAAATAATAAAATAATTTCTCATGATATTCAAAAAGATATTGTGGCTGCATGTAAGATTGAAACTATCAAAGCTATAATAAAGGATTTATATGGTGACTACTTTGTTTTGTTGGTTGATGAATCAAGAGACGTATCACGTAAAGAGCAAATGTCTATTTTTTTACGATATGTTGATAAAAAGAGATTTGTGATGGAAGCATTCATTGGACTTGTTCATGTTAAAGATACTAGTGCTTTATCTCTAAAGAAAGCAATTGTAGATGTACTTGCTCACCATTCTTTAACTTTACCTTATGTATGAGGGCAATGTGATGATGGGAAAAATAATATGTAAGGTGAGTTAGGTGGTCTTAAAACATTAATTAGACAAGAAAGTAGATCGGTTTACTCCATTCATTGTTTTGCTCATCAAATTCAATTGACTCTTGTTGCATTTTTTTAAAAGGTGTGTTCAAGTAGGAGAATTTGTATTATTCACTTCAAATACTTTGAGTGTGTTGGGGGCTTTATTTAAACGTGTGGATGAATTTCAAGAATCTTAAAAAGAAAAACTACAAGAGGCATTAGATATGGGTGAGCTAGAAATGGGTAGAGGTTTGAATCAAGAACTTGGTCTTATTAAAGTTAGTGACACTCGTTGGGGATCTCACTATAAGTTGTTTGAAAACTTTATTATTAACTTTCCATCCATAATTGATGTACTTGATTCTCTTGTTGAAAATGCAAGTACTTCAAAAGAAAAAGCTAGCGCATCGGGATTTCTCAGAAGTTGTCAAACTTTTGAGACTGTTTTCTTGTTGCATTTGATGACTAATGTTTTAGGAATCACAAATGATCTTAATGTGTCATAACAGAAAAAGGAACAGGATATTGCTAATGCCATGATTCTTATAAAAGTAGCAAAGAGAAGATTGCAAACATTACGAGATAATGAATGAGATTCTTTTTTAAAAAAGAATGTTGGTTGGGGTTCGCACAAAGAAAAGGTCTAGGCATTTTGTATCAAGAATAGTATTCCATAACCCAATTATGATGAGCCATATGCTAACTTTGGGAAATCATGACGTAAAGTAGTTGATTATATTACTTTGCACCATTATCGTGTGGATATATTTTATAAAATTATTGATTGACAACTACAAGAACTTAATGACTGTTTTAATGAGGTGACAAGTGATTTTCTTAATGGTGTAGCTTTCTTGAATCCAATTGATACATTTTCTAGTTTTGACATCAAAAAGATATTGGTGATGGCTAAATTATATCGTGATGACTTTGATGAGTTCAACATGAGGGTTCTTGAGAATCAACGTGTTAATTATATTATTGATGTTCATGATATTGATAAAAGATTCTCCAATTTAGGCGGACTTGGAAAACTTTCAAGAAAGTTGGTTGAGACAAAGAAGCATTTAAGCTATCCTCTTGTATTTCTTTTAGTGAAGTTTGCTTTGCTTCTACTCGTTGCCACTACATCAGTTGAAAGAGATTTTTCGACAATGAAGTATATCAAGAATGATTTACAGAATTGAATGGATGATGAATTCTTAGCTGGTTGCATAGTTCCTTTTGTAGAAAAAAGAGTATTTAAGAATATTTCTAATGAGTGTATTATAAAAATATTTCAAGAGATGAAGCATCGCCGAGTGCACTTGTAATTATATTTTCTAATCAAGTTTTTACTAATAGAATTCACTTTGTTGACTTTTTTTTATATTATATGTTACAACTTGTTATCCTATATATTTTTTTATGATTATTTTGGTTCAAAGATTCTTCTTCTTCAATATACGGTTAAAAATATTTTTTATGACCCGCTTCTTTTTCTAAAAATATGAACACCCTTAACCAAAATTATGGCTCCGCCACTGGTGGTGGTGCTAGAAAGAGTTGCATAACTTTCCTCTATATCACATATTTTCATATATATGTCAAGCATAAAGTTTTTCTTGGAATGTAACAAATCAAAATTGCAATGTGATGATTTGAGTTCATTTTTTCAGCATTATTCCAAAGGTGGTACAACAAACGAAGCATTATATCATGAACGTAATGCAAAATAGGTGTCTCAAATCCAATTCTGAACGTCACTCTGGAAAAAACATATAAAGCCATAAGCAGAATGTGTGGCCAAAATCTGCAGATTACATGCACTTGAAAAATAGTGACATCAATGGGGGCGAAATTAATGTTGATAATTTTTTGACGCTGGAAAAAATCAATACATAGATCACAGACAAGAAGAGACCTAAAGGGGATTCTTCTATGGGGGGACATTCAATTTGTTTGGTTTGATTGTTTAGTATCGGTTTGATTTTTTAATTTTTGAATTGATGAAAATGACAATCATAACCAAATCAAAATAAATTTAGTTTGAATCAATTTCTATAGAATCGGTTTGATTATTTCAGATTATTATTTCGATTTTGAAGATTAAAGTAGTGAATCTTTCTTTGTAATGACTGGACATTTAAAGACATCTAAAATATTGCACAAAAAATTTCATTGTCATGGATAATCAAAGGTGATTTTAATGTTGTTTTAACTCCACAAAACAAATTTTATAACAATTTAATATCTACTTAACATATGAAAAACTTTATTGAATGTGTCAAAAATTCTTCACTTACAAAACTTCTATGGCAGGGTGATTTTTATATATGGACAAATAAATGAGATGTTATTGGTGATTTTTTTAGAAAAATGATTTTTTCCAAACCTATTTTCATTCCCAAGTATAAATGACTCAATATGCATGAAATAAAATAATCATAAATTTAACACAATACTTATGTTGAAATTACTCCACTTGACACTCATTATACAGTTGTACTTGGGACTTCCGATCTGCCGTCTCCTCGAGGTGCCGTTGAAACAACTCAACCAGTGTTTAAATGAATTTAGGAACATAAATCGTAAGATTAGGATTACTTATTATATATTTATACTGAATATATATATTTATATTGAATGTATATATATATATATATATATATATACATACATACATTCATGTGGGAAAAGCAATAGAAATAGGAAGTTCTTCCACCTCAAGGGAAAGACTCTCAATAGAATATGGGAGAAACTCCATAAGGAAAGGTAATTCTAGAAGATTTAATATTGAAGATTCTAATAATGTTATAGAAGTTTTAGGAAGATTCTTCAACGGAAGCGACTAGAACAAACAAATAATCCTAATACAGTCAGGATCATCAGTAAATCACATCATGAAAAGTATCTTAGATGGGTTAATTAGCTATGAAGGAAAGTCATACATTTACAAAACATTTGAAGAAAATAGCTATGAATGTTCAAAAATGGTAAAGTTACCAATACAACTTGAAACAGTCAAAACGGAAGTTCCTTGTTATATTAGTAATCATGAAAATGATTATAATATAATCTTAGGAGGAACATTCCTAAATAGTTTGGATCAATATAATATCCAAAAGGAAGGAATCCAAATAACTTTGGAAGATAAAACTTATTTTATTCCAAAAATCTAAATGCCAAAGAAAACCTCTTTTAGAGTATCAGTATTCCTAGAATTCACAACCTACAAAACAAAACTAACTTCTTGTTGTCAAATAGATAACGGGTCAGAATCTAGTTTGGCAAAATCCTTTTTAATAAAAAATTGGGATACAAATAATAATAATAATAATAATAATAATAATAATAATAATAA
This sequence comes from Capsicum annuum, assembly GCF_002878395.1. Lineage (NCBI taxonomy): Eukaryota > Viridiplantae > Streptophyta > Magnoliopsida > Solanales > Solanaceae > Capsicum > Capsicum annuum. The sequence goes on along the minus strand of NC_061113.1, from coordinate 190,708,785 downwards.
CAATAATAACAATAATAATAATAATAATAATAATAATAATAATAATAATATCACCTTGATAGGTATTATAGGAAATAAAGAAAAATGAACACATGAAAAAGAAAACGTAGAAATAATTTTAGGATCTAAAATTGTTTCTATAAAACATGTTTTTGCTTATGACAAACTTGACACTGATTTACTATTAGGAAATGATTTTATACAACAGTTTCAAAATTATCATCAAACCATATATATGGTTAGCTTTAAAACCCCATGTGATCAATTCATAAAAGTTTCAAGGAAACATAATCATTATATTTTGATAAAAGAAAATGGAATCTTTAAAAAGAAATTTTTAGATACCCCAAAAAATTACTCTTGTAAATGTCTCAATTTAGAGAAGATAAAATAGGACTTACAAGCTTCTTATGGAGAAAATCCATTAGAAAAATGAAATAACAACCATGAAAAAGCAGTTTTAATTCTTAAAGATCCTAATATCATAATAAGAGTTAAACCAATGCTTTATAATGAATAAGATAACACTGAATTTAAAATTCAGATACAAGAACTCCTTAATCTTAAATTAATAAGAGTAAGTAAAAGTCCTCACAGTACTCCTGCATTTATGGTAAGAAATCATGCAGAACAAAAAAGAGGAAAAGCTTGAATGGTTATTAACTATAAAGAGCTAAATAAAAACTATGTTTTTTATGGATATTTTATTCTAAATAAAAACAATCTAATTAATCTTGCTAAAGGAAAAAACTACTTTTCAAAATTTGATTGCAAAAGTGGTTTTTGACAAATTAAACTTTCAGAGGAATCAGTGCCTTTAACAGCATTTAGCACTCCCAATGGACATTTTGAATGGTTAGCCATGTCATTTGGATTGAAGAATGCACAATAAATTTTTCAAAGAAAATTGGATAAAATATTTTCTGAGAAAATTTTTTTAATCGTCTATATAGATGATGACATTTTAGTATGTTCAGAAACATATCAAGAACATTTAACACATTTGAAAGAATTTTCTAACCTTTGTGTTAAAAACGGAATCATTTTAAGCCAAAAGAAAGCTGAAATAAGCAAAAATGAAATAGAATTCTTAGTAATAATAATTTCAAAAAATGGGATCAAGCTACAAGCTCATATTTCAAAAAAAAAATTAGAATTTCCTAATAAATTAACAACAAATAAGAGATACAAAGGTTTCTTGGTTGTTTGAATTACGCAGGAGAATTTATTCCAGATCTTGCAAAAAAGAAAAATCCTTTGCAAAAACTCATTCGGAAGTCAAACCGACTTGGATGGACTAACGAACATACTATTTGTGGTCAAAAATTAAAAGAAGAATGTGCTAAGTTACCAAAGCTTAGGTTACCAGAACCAGAAGATAATTTGGTTTTACACACGCCTCCGATTATCATTGGGGAGCATTATTACAAACTGATTTAAATGAAATTTGTAGATATACAAGTGGTACTTTAACGAAGCTGAAGTTAACTACTCAACTAACGAAAAAGAATTGCCAGCAGTAGTAAAAGGAATACGAAAGTTTTCTGCATTTTTATTACCTAAACCATTTGTTGTTAGAACAGATAACACTCAAATATCAGGATTAATATTTAACAAATTACCTTCAGAACCACAATACAGAAGGTTACACAGATGGTAGGTAATATTGTCATTTTACATTTTCAAAATTGAAAATATTAAAGGATCTGATAATGTTTATTCAGATTTTATTTCAAGAAACGTTCAATATGGACGATAGAAAAAAACATTGACCAACAGAATATGGTAAAAGATGAATGACATTGATGATGCCATAAAAGAACAAAGCAACATGTTGTACGGCATAAGAGACGAACTTGTATCCTTGACAGAAAAAATAAGAAAATTACAATTTGAACTAAGTCATCTTAACACCGAACAAGCTGACAATATGGTGGAGTTCCAACTTCTCTGCGAACATCTAGATACTAGACCCAAGGGTAATAAAGTGATAGAAGATGTCCCACTAGCACCTAGTGCCAAAAATATCTCGATGGTAAAGTAGGATATGCTGATAGCAGAATCTTTGGATGAAGCTAAACGTCGAGAAAAGGGAAAATTTCCTAACAAAGTGGCAGGAGATGTCCCACTAGAACCTAGTGCCAAAAACATCTCGATGGTATGCTCGGATATGCCGAAGGCCGAACCTTCAGAAGAATCCAAATGCCGAGCACAAACACAGAGAAAATTCTCTGAAGTAGTTAAATCAGTAAAAACTGAAAAAACTTCTGAGATATCAGAAAAAAGGACTAACTTTTCATCAAAAAAATAATTTGTTTCTTCTTTTCAGGTAGGAAAATCCATCTAAACGAGGAAGAATATATGAAGTTTACAAAACAAATTTACAATCTTCCAGAAACATATGGAGAAACTTATGGAGTCTTAGAATCAAAAAGTCTATATCCTAGGATTAGCATATTTCCAAGCAGATTAGCGGGCTTCACAGCCCAATTATTTAAATTTGGCTACCTAGTCCGAGTTTATTCCAAACTAGATTTATCTGAACTAGAAGGATTGCCGATACATCTGACAAGTGCAATCAAGAATTTTGCTGGAAGTGAAGCAGTTTATTGCAGGTTCTTCAGCATAGCTATGGAATCTCAAGATGACCAAGTATATTTTCCTATAGTTAAATACATAGCGGTGGAAAAATTAAGGAATTTTAATATCAGTGTCACAAGATTTATTAAAAAGATTCCTTATTTTAGTAAAAAATATATTCAGACCAGACGAGCTTTAAGGATGAAAGTTGTATATCACATCCTTAAAAACAAATATGCAGAAAATTATAAAGTCCTCAACAGGGATACAAACTGGATTCTTATGACCAAAGGAAGATCAAAATCAGCAGTCTTAAAGGACAAAATTACTGAATTCGAAACACATCAATTTTCAGCAACTCTAGAAACATGGACTATGGCATGCAAATTTCTAGAACATGAACATCTTAAGAGAAAGGATGAAGATAAATCTTCAATGTCAGATGAGATGTAACTTACAGCTGCAAAGCAAAGACAATAATAGAAGAGAAGAGGTAAAACAAAAGCAATTACGTCAAAATAAGTGTCGGCACTAAACGACAAAAATGATAGAAGAAATTGGACCCCACGGTCAAAAAATAAGCCAATTAGGAGAAAGAAGAATCTTATCTTATCTCTTATCTTATCTTGATAGGGGACTAAAAGATAAATAAATAGATTTATAGAGATGATCCTATAGAAAATAAATATTATGAATCTACCCCTCCTTGTATCTATAAAAGGAGAGATAGAAACCCATAGAAAAACTACATTTTCTCTAAATATTCTCTTTCTTAGAAAAATGCTAGGTATCTTCTACATGAGTGAGTAAGAAACACCTCTCCGTCAGGAAAAGGTAATAAATAGTGTGTATGTAAGTATAAGGAAGATCTGATTAAAGATTTTTCCTATGTTGTAATATGTTCAAGAAATAAAAAGTTTGTTTCATATATCCTTTATCATATATCCTTTACCAATCTTTCATGCTAGTAAAAAATGAAGGTTGCGATCTTCAGCCTTAACGGGGGAAGGACGGAGCAGTAGCCTGAGACAATGAGTCACAATAGGCTAAAAAGTTCTTCATAGCCAGAAGAAGAAACACTGTGGTGTTGATACAGCTAACATAAAAGAAAGTCGAAAGGTATATGCATAAACTCTACCATTTCATGAACATATTAGCATAAGAAAAGTTTGTTTTCATATCTGCTCTATACCTTCATACATACTATATATTACTAAGTACCTATAAGGAATATAAAATTATGAATTGTTTATATTTATTATCATGAGAGTGGTATAACCATAATTACAAAAACTTAGAAGAAAAATTTGGGAAACCATAATAATTATAAGAAGGATTAATGAAGCTTTAATAAATTTAAGAAACTATGGTAGAGAAATCTATCTTTTAAGAAAGAATACTTCGAATAATCTTGTGAAATCTAGAATTAACGAAGTAGAGAAGCTACTACTTAGAGTACAAGATAGAGATCAAGCTTTAAAAAATACACAAGTTTATCTGTTAAAATGATCAAAGGCTAAGTTAAAGAAATACATACTTTATACTGCCTAATGAGTTATTATACTATTTTATTAAATGAAAAAACATTAATTACTATTTTAAAAGTGATAAAATTAAATAAAGATTTACAAGAAAAAAATCTTGAAAAAATTATAGATCATCTTGTTCAGGAACAATGGTCTATACATCACTATTCGTATGTAGATAGTGATGATGATACATACTATTGGTATGATGATGGTTATTTCACTGATTAATTTATTTCACTGATTAAGTGAATAAAAATTTCGCATGCACACCAAAATTCTTGAAAAAATTATAGATCATCTTGTTCAAGAACAATGGTCTATACATGACTATTCATATGTAGATAGTGATGATGATCCATACTATTGGTATGCTGATGGTTATTTCACTGATTAATTTATTTCACTGATTAAGTGAATAAAAATTTCGCATGCACACCCTGTTTGTGAACAGCTTCATTTTATTGGTATCAGAGACACACAGTTAAATCTACCTGGTTACTAAACTAATTATGAGAAGACCATATAAAAATATTCAGGCTTTCAGAGAAGTCAAAAGAGCTCTAAATAGTAACTATTTAAAATATAAAATATTAAGTAAAACAAAAGAAGACCCTGATAGATTAAATTATTTGATTACTTTGATCTCTAGTATTGAGGCAAAATTAATAATACATTTAAAGTCTAGAAGAATGCGGTGCATACCACCTAATTATGAAAAAATTAGGTTTAGGGATCCACCTAAATATTATGGATAAAGAGCAGGCTTTAAAACTATTACCAAAATTAAAGCAAGAACTTAACATCCGAAAGTAAAGATATACTTATAACTCATTTGCAGGAGTTTGTAAAAAGTCCTTGTTATATCAAAGGAAGATCATTTTTTGAACTGAAACTAGAAATCTGGCATCTAGAGTATAAACTAGAACATAATTTGTTTAAATGAATAAAGAATTCTTAGAAAAGGTCTTAGAAAAACTTGATGATCTTTTAGCTATGCAAAAGCATATACGCCTTAAAATAAATCTAATAGAAGAAGAAATCAAAACCCTTAAAAATAACTCACCAGCTAAAATACATAATCTTATTGAAAAAGCTGATACCTTTAATAAGATATTAGGGAAAAGAATTATAGATGAAATTTTTGTTTCAAGAATTTCGAATAAGGAAACCTATCAGAAAGGAAGTCTTGATGAAAAAATTATATCTAGTTTCCTAGAAAAAAGACAAAGAGAAGAGTTAGAAAAATTAGAATTAGAAATTATCTCAGAAACTTCTAAAGATAAGGATAAGGAAGAAGCCTCTACCTCTAAAACAGAAATAAAAGAAAATGAATGAACTAGACGAACTAGTATATGCTTTAGAAGATCTTGATCTTAATGATCAAAATTATCGTGTCCATATGACTCGTGGAGATACAGAAGGACCCCAAGGAAACTTTAAAGAACCTAAGAAAAAAGAAAGTTCGTCCAACTAGCCATTATCTAGGAGTAACTTCCTACCAAAATATAAGAAATGGAAAGACTATAATAGTTAATACCATATAAATTCTAAGGCTAAATTCATGCCAAATAGACTCCCAGTAGGAGACGCTGGATCTGCCCAGTTTCTAGACCTGGACTGTAAAAGAAAACCAAGAGAATTTCTAGATTTATGGGCAAAAAACTTAGAACTATTTTTATACTAGGGAAAGGAAATAATTATACTAGTAATGAAAAATATTTAATTGCTACAAGTACCTTTACTAAAAAGGTAGACAATTTGTTCAGAAGAGTTTCAGAAGAAGCTGAAAAAGTATTTAGACTAGAAGTCATAGCAGATGTTGATAAATCAACTCGAGCAAGAATAGATCACCTAGTGAGGTATATAAGAGCTGAATTTTTAGGAAGCCAAGCAGACATTTCTAAAGGAAAAGAAAAACAAGGGTTACTAGTGGCAGAATGGCTAGAAAAGCTGCAAATTTGTAAAATGAAGTATATCCAAGAATATACTTATGAGTTTGAAACATACTACTACCAATTATTTGATAGTAGTAAAAACTTAACTCCCTACGTGGACAAGTATTATCAAAAGCTACCAGGATATTGGGCTAGCTATTTTAGAGATGAATATGCGAAAAAGATCAAGTGCAAGATTCTTTGGGAAGAAGCATTACCTTCCTTAACCAAAGGCTTAGTCAACTTTGTATGTTACATAACATGCAAAGAAAAACCAATAGAACAAGCACACAAATTTACTATGAAGACACAGAAGCAACATCTCAATGGGGATGTTACGAAAATTCTTTAAAAAGAAAAGGGAAAACCAAAAGATTAATTAAAAGGAAAAATATTTCCAAGAAAAATTATATACCAAGGAAAAAATACTTCAAAAAATGAAGAAATTTTAGAAGAAAACCTACCACAGATAAATGATCCATTGTATCCTAACCAAGAGAGAATCTTACATCCTAATTATACGATGATGAAACCAGTATGTGCGGGTCATCTTAAAAGGGCTTGGGATAATCCTAATGTGGTACCTCTCCCTAATTTAGGAGATCCTCAAAACATTGTTGATTGGTAAATATAGTCGTTGTTTGACAATGCAATTGCTAACCAGAGAAGTGATGCGGAGTTTCGACTAGCTCAGCGGTAGAGCTAGTCAGGCAAAAATCAATAATTGATCATTGAGAAGCACTCGATGGTAATCGATATAGAGTTAGAGGTGGTCAAGATTAATTCATCCCATCATACCAGTACTTCTAACCATATGATGATAAAGAGGTTATGGGATACGTTAAGCCAGCAGAAATAAGAGCTATCATTCCTCCTATACTATTCCTTAATGTGAAATTTGACATTACCAGTGCCATGGTATAGCTTTTGAAATTGAAAGGTATGTTTTTGGGCTCAGCTACAGACAATGAAAATATGCATCTTGCTAATTTTATTGGGATCTGTACTTCTTTTACTATTTTGGGGGTAGTTTAAAAGGTACTCAGATTGAGGTTGTTCCCTTTTTCATTGACTGGAGAAGTTTCTTTATGGTTAGGGGAACTTTCTAGAGGATCTATTACCACTTGGAATGAATTGCACAGGTAATTCTTAAACCGTTTCATTCCTCTGGCTAGAATGTTACAGTTAAAAGATAAGATATATAACTTCAGACAACTATATTATAAGTCGATGTATGAGGCTTGGTTCCTATTTAAGAAAAAGCTTAGCATGGTTCCCAATCATCATATTTCAAGGATGAGCTTGCTGGAGATATTTTATAGAGCCTTGAACATTAGTTTCTGAGCTATGCTTTACACAATTATTGGAGGAGAATTCATGAGATTATGCTGGGAGGCGGCTTATGAGGTTTTAGACTAAATCTCTCTCACTAATTAAGGATGGCATACTTAGGAGGCAGAGAGGGGTGCTGAAACTTATGCCATTGGGGCTTCTGGCAACCATAGAGTGGTTAATGATTTTATGGCAAAAGAAATTATACATCTTAGAACTAATATTGGATTGATAATGAAGTAGTTTGCAATAGTGAATTCTAAGAACGTAAATACGGTAGGTTCACAGGGTTCAACCTGTAGAGCATATGCGTCTGACTTGGAAGAGGAGGCTAAGTATCTTGATCGTGAATTGGTGGGTCAAGCCAAAGGGAAAGAAAACCAATGTCAGAACTATGATGGAGATAGATTCAAAGATTACTGTAGGGAGTGTGATAGGGACTAGAGATAGAAAGACGACTACAATGAGAAAGGAAATAGGTATATCTCATTGGCTTGATGTGATACTGAATTGAGAATGGAGGAATTGTTGTAAAAATTAGTTAAGGGTCAAGAAAATTAAGAAACACGCCTTAAGGATATTAAGGCTAATATCTCAGGTTTGACCCAAAAGGTTGAGTCTCACGCAACTGCAATAAGCAGTTAGAGCAACAGTTTGGGCAGATGTCTACTACTTTAAATCAGAGGCATACAGGTACCCTTTCAAGAAACACGGATCTGAATCCAATTAATGATAGTCATTATATCACTATTAATACTCGAGGAGGTAAGTCTACTGTTGATCCCCTATTGCCTATTGTAGATGTGCCAAAGAAAGATAGTATTATGGTTGATGAGACACCTGTCGTTGAGTCATACAAGGCAACAAGTGTTGATGATAGTGTCGATGAGGATAAGGTTAAGGGCAAGGTCGATGATCCTGTAGTGAAGCAAATTCCACGACCACCCCCACCTTTTCCTCAAAGACTGAAATAGAAAAAGGAGGAAGAAAAGTTTAACAAATTCATTTAGATGCTAAAAAATTTGAGTTTGACATCCCTTTCCTTGAGGCATTGGAGTAGATGCCTGGGTATGCCAGTTTTATAAAAGAATTGGTGACTAAGAAGAGAACAAATAGTTTAGAGAATGTTGGTGGATTGCACTATTGCAATGCAATCACTTCTAAGTATTTGGCCCAGAAGAAAGGTGATCTCGGTGCGTTCATGATCCCATGTACTATAAGGAAATCCAGATTCACCAGAGCGTTATATGACTTGGAAGCTAGCATCAATTTGATATCGCTGGTTGTATTTAAGCAATTGGGATTGAGCCCTTCAGAACTGGCTACTATTCAGTTATTGATGGCAAATCACACAATAAAGAAGCCCGTAGGCATATCTTTTGATGTGTTGGTGAAAGTTGATAACTTTATTTTGCTGTGTGAATTTGTCATTCTAGATTGCGCGGTTGACTTTGAGATACTCATCATATTAGAAAGACCATGCATGGCTATAGGTAGAGTAATGGTTGATTTGGAGAAGGGGGAACTCAAGTTTAGAGTCAATAACAATAAAATCACTTTCAACGTCTGAACAACTATGAAGCAGCCAACCTATATAAGGGTGGTATCAGTTATTCACTGTATTGATAATCTTGGAGGTTAATCCTTTGGGTACGATGAATTTTGAATAATCAAGGTACCCACTTTGTGTCGTGATATTAAATCAAGCACTGCATGGAAGGCAACCCATGGGTTTGTTGGTGAAGTCTGAGTAACAAACTTAGCCAAGTCGTGCCACAATGTTAACTCAAGCGTTGGATGGGAGGCAACCCACTATTTTAGTTTTCATGAATATTTTTCTTCTTTGTAGGTACATTAACAAGAGGAACGACCTGGAACATAGTAATACATTACTTCATTCATAATATTTTAGCTATGGGGACTTTTGACCAACTCATAAAGGTCATAACTCCCACGTGGGCTAGGTAAGTTGTGCTTTAAATGTTAATAAGATATTTTGAGTATTTTAAGGGAATTTCTATACTTGAACTTGTGAACATACTTGTGAGTTTGTAAATACGACTTATAATTTCATAAGTAGTACAGTAAGTTCCAGAATGCAAAGTCTAGAGAGCGAAAAAAGTCCAAAAAATTGGCCCACCTATGACCCATTTGTGGTACCCTAAGTGGCTAATTTTTGGGCCTAGTTATTTTTTAAAATTTGGACTGTAATACCCACACATTTTTGGGCTAGACTTTGAACCATCATTCGTATGTGCGTAAACATTAATACCATATTTGTATGCGAATACATGTTTCATAATCATTTACTAGTGTTTGAAGTGCTTGTGAGGAGAAAAATTTTCATAGGAATCACTTAGAGCAAAGTTGAGCTAAGAGCCATTGATTCGGTCAAATCTTTGTATTCGATTCTATAAGGTTTACTTTGAACGTGTATACATTTATATATATATTGAATTTTATAGATCGAAACCCATTAAATGTTAGATAATTGATTTAGATTTCTAACAATACCAATTTTGCCTTAATCTGATACCCGAGAAAAAAGTTATGGCATTTTTCATGAGATGCAGTAAGGGAAGGCGATAAGCCCGTGCCATAAGGGTCGTTCCCCCGAAATAAGTTGGGATTCATGAGGGATACTCCTATAGACTAGAGGGAACGCCGTGGGGTCTATTCCTTCACTGTTTCAACTTCTTAAGGGTCAAAGGGCACTTTGGTCCTTTCCCCTAAACCCCAAACGTCCAAAGCACAAATTATCATACCCAAAAGGAATTATTTTCCCATGTTCTTCAAATAAACTCATTAAAAACCCTTTCCTTTCCCAAGAACAATAATCCAAGTTTTTTCTCTCAAGAACACAAGGATTCAAGCTTCAATTTCAAGATTTCTTCATGAATTCGTTCAACTAAGATATGTGGGGTTTTGAGCAAGGTTAATCTTTCAACCTTTTGCCCAAATATATGATTTTCAAGTAGAATTTATATGTTTTAAGCTAGGGTTCATTCTCAAATCTTCATATGTTGAAAGCATAGCATTACCATGAGATTTAAGGGACTAAAGAGCATAAGGGTTGTACTTATTCATGTTTTAAACTACAAAGTTGATATATTGTTTTGAATATCATTACATTGATTAAAGTATGAGTTTTTCCTTCATTATTGGATTTCACATGTTCAAGATGAGTTTGAGTCATCTTCTCCTTAGTAGGTTGAACTCAATTCATGTCCACGTATGATTCCATGATAAGTTAGGTTATCTTATGCTTCAAGTTTCGATTTCCCATGTCCTATTCAAGTGAATTTCATGTTATATTATTGAATTATTAATTTAGCCATGTAATCATATTGTTTACTAATGTTTAACATGTTCTCATGTTCAAGTCCATGCTCTTCACTTACTTGGTGAGAGGTTCATGTTTTGGATCTTCGAACCATGATTTCTGTATTATAGTTTTAAGCATTAATATCATACTTTATGAATCATTCATTGTTGGTGGGTTATGAACATCCAATACCTAAGTGTTTTACATGATTTAAGATTTTAAAGAAATAAGTCAGTTAAACCATATCTTATCATTATACACAATTGTTATCCTCATATCGAGCACTATCAGTTGACATGCTAATGATTACTTTAGACTTGGTATGCACTAATGTTTTTAAAACACCATGACTTAAGCTTGTCTTATCAGCTTTAGTGCATGTACCAGTTAGTATTTTAGTGTTTTTAGTTGGGAGTAGAATTTAGCACCGAGTGGGAAGTGTGGGTTCAACGCATCCTACTTCTCTAGAAACTACATGTATGTATTTATCAAATTATCTACTTTTGCAATGTCATACATAGAAAGTAAAGTATAATAAAAACGTATACACTTGCATCATACATAGAAAGTAAAGTATAATACATTCTCATACATATTACACAATTTGTTGCTGGAGTATAATTCATACATATAACACTGGCATCATACATAGAAAGTAAAGTATAATATGTTCTCATACATATAATGTGAAATGTTCTTACTTAAATATAAAATCAAAAATATTTGCATCATACATAGAAAGTAAAGTATAACACATTCACATACATATAGAACATGTTGTTGTTGGATTATAAATCATACATATAGCATTGACATCATACATTAAAAAAATGTATAATACATTCTCATACGTATAGCACATGATAGAACAACTACGTAAATTAAACTAACTTCCATACAAGAGTGTAAATAAATATCATACACATACTGTTGTTGGAGTGTAAATCTAATATTTTTAGTGTAAATTTCATAAACAATATCAAAATATCATTCAAACTGACTAATGTATGATAATTTCTCATACAATACTGTGTAAATTTTTACTTATAGCTAAAAAACAAATACACTAGCATCATACATACAAAGTATTACAAAGTAATGAAGTATTTCACTTCAAATTCTGGAACGTATAATGAATACTGATTTTACATCAAATTTGCATTTGTTTGAGTTGAAATCAATGTTGGAAGCCACCTCCTGGATTAATGTATAACAATCTTTCACATTGTCTTTGACTATTCCAAGAATGCTCAAAAGTTGTTTTTGGTACTCTTCTCCAATGCAAGGCTCCAACATATCAATAACATGTAACATTGTAGTAACAGCCATATGTAGCAGAAGGATGATAACACATAAATCTACAATGAATAAGTGTCTATATAAGCACCCTCTCTCATCTCCTAAGAAGTTCAGAACAAATATGTTCGTCTAATCCAAGCCTTTTGGAGAAGTAATTAAGAAACAAAAATGGTGTTATTGGATATATCTTTCACTTGAGTGTAAAGAGTACCAATAGCTCCATTTTCTAAATTGTTTTTGGCTCAAACAAATATTTTGATTCCTCCACTTGGAGATCCAGAAGTGAAGGAATTTGAGTCTCCTCACAAATGTTTCTGGTTTTTTTCAAATTAAATTCCAAATTGTAATTCCAAAAGAAAAACTGTGGTGATATTTCAAGATATTTTTTGAATTTGAATTACAGTTACTATTTTTAAGCATCCACAAAATCAGAACATTAATTACTGCCATTATTAAGGTAAGAGAATAATGAGATCTGATTTTATTTCCATAATTTAAGTAGAAGCAGTTTCCTCATACATTGAAGTTATGTATAAAGTACATTGACATGTACATGTATGTCCCAAATCTGCGAGAGAGAAAGTCAATCCGGGATCTTATGTAATTAGTTTCATTTAGGATGGGATTTATGTTGTTTATATACTCTCAATTTTTGTATAATTATATTATTACTTGCTTATATTATCTAATTTACTAAAAGATGAGATTCTGTTGGTCAATATGCCTAGTTGGATCATAATAGTAATAGTTAGTTGATGGGACCTACGTTTCCGAAGATTATGGTACACTTTTGCAAAAGTTTATAAATTTTTATGTATAAACATTGTAGGTTAATCTGATATACTTTTATAAAAGTTTATAAGTTTTCATGTGTAAACATTGCAAATGAATCTTATCTTCAACACATGAAATAAGTTGAGAGAAAGCCTAAAAATTATTAATAAATTAGATTGTTAGTAATTTAATTTGGCTGATTAGTATCTTAATCTTAATATGAACAATTAAATAAGATTTATTGAAAAAAAAAACTAAAATTAAATTGAGTAATGTAATTACAAATTTTTAATGAAATAATTTAAAATTTATTATGATACCATTAATCTCAGCTATTTCAAAATAATTTTATAACAGGAAGTCTAGTTAAGTAAATTTGATGGTCCCTATAGTGTTTGAATAATCAACAATTTAATGGAAGGAAAAAAAGGCACGATGTAGTATTTTTTAAAAAAAATAGTCCAAGTTTGGACATACAGACATTATGTGCCCAGTCAGCCATACAATTGTCATTTTATGGCCATTGAGTCATTTGACCATTTTCAGCCTTTCCAACTTGGGTCATTGAATCCTTTACTCAATATATTTTAGTTTTTCTTTGTTATAAATTTTTTTACTGAAAAATATCCTATTTTTTTCTTGTTTAAATATAATTAAATATAATTGTATAAAAGCGGTATAATTGTTATATATAATATGTTTCTATATAAGATATATATATATATATATATATATATAAAAATTGTATAGTTCTATCAAATATGTGTATATATAAAATATGTATGAAAAATTGTATAGAATGTGTATAAAAATTATATAATTGTTGTATAAAATGCGTAAAAAAAGCTGTATAATTATTGTATAATTGTGTATCCAAATTACATAATTTTTGTATAGAATATGTATATGTATAAGATAATGTATAGAAAATATATATAAGGCGTGTAGAAACTGTATAGAACAAGCCAACAAATTGAAATGACTAGAAAATGAAATTTAAATTCTATGACAATTTTCGTGAAATTTGTTTGATCTTAAGTGTTATTTTTGTACTTTCCCCTAAATGGAATCCTATTTGTTGGTGAAAAAGGAAAAGCGACTAGATTTGTGAAAATGTTTTAAATCCTAAATTCTATAGCTTTATAAAGGGTCTTATTCTATCTCAGAGGCAATGGCTTTATAAAGGGTCTTATTCCATTAAGGAGACAATGATTTTAACGCATGTTGTCTCCATGTTTTTTCATACAAATTCACTTACATAACTTTTGATTACACCATATAAGATCATGGAACTGGTGGTGATCGTGCTTTGGTGATTGCAATGCTAATACTCGACGAATTGGTGTTCGTTGAAACTAGAGGCCAATTCTATTGATTAGTTGTGTTCATATTTTGAGAAGTAATACATTTATCTTTGTAGGCGCTAATTATTTACATTTCTCGAAAGTTAGATTTTAGTTATTTGCTTTTGCTATTGTGGATATTTTTCAATAATAAGACTCATGGTGTCACCTTTTTTTTAAAAAAAAAATTGAGCTCCACATGTTTTCTCTGCTCTATTATAAAATCAAAGAAATAATTCTTTTGTTCAACGAAAATAAATGATTTACACAATTATGTTTTTCTAATTACTAATTTTGTTACTATTAGGGGGAATTAAAATTACTAAATGATTTAGGTGGTTCAGAATAAAATACACTAATTTAGGTGTTATTAAAGCGCTTAAGAAAAATAGTCACTATTACTGATCAAAATAGTTCCGACCCATCCCTTTGCCTACATTACAACCAAAAAAATTTCACTTGATGTTAAATTTTGATTTTCATATATTAGTGGAGGAGTACACTAAGGATAAACTTATGGTTCATCGTATGCGACATGTGAACATTCTTTGTGAGAGTGAGCATAATTTTATTCTTATACCCATTTTTGTGATAAATTGCATACTTTTGAGTGACTATGGGTAACTCTCTTGTTGTGAGGGCACATGGTTGATGAAAGAACGGTAACGTGTCTTATTTTTTGTTGGTTGACTTGTGGGAGTTGGTCAATATCGTAGAGTCAATTTTTGAGGCTAGGAGGTCTCAAAGAAATGTTCATGAGCTTAATTTTTTGAATAAATCATGGTTGATAAAGAACTTGTCATCTATGTTATTTATTGTAGCCTTAGCTTGAGTGATCTTGGGTCGATTGGCGATGTTAAAGGTATCCATAGAGCATAGTAAATAAAAGAGTTGTTCAAGGATGAACAAAGATTTAAGTGTGGAATGGTGGAATATTTGTGCACCTTCTTTTCATGTTTTACCCGCATTGGGTTGAGTTTTGAGAATGATAATGACATTTAGTTGCTTGTTTTGATTGAATATTAGGGATAACAAACTGTGACACCCCGTGCCTTAACACTCAAATATAGCTCTCTAAAATGACCTTTAGGACCCCCGTAGCAATGGTAGGCTATGTTTGGACGTTGTGTGTGTAGGGGGGGGGGGTTGGGGGAGTTCAAGGACCTTGAAATTTAGTGTGCACCGCAAATTAGACCCCATGCCATTGCCGTGCATCGCAGGGCCATTGCCAATAGCCACTAGAACTTCTAGGTGATTCACATGCGCTGCCACTTAGGGCTAGGAAAAGGTCATGCGTCTCCCACTTGGGGGTTGTGCCATGGGCTGTGCGTCGCACACCTTGGCCAGTGTCATTGTTGTGCGCCACATGTCAAAGGCATAACGGCATAAAGTGCACCATTTTGTATTATTTGAGGTGAATAAAGTCTTTTCATCCTCCCAAAATATTTTTAATTCAATAATGATGAAATTAGAGTCCTTAAACACGTTTTATCACTCACCAAATTTCTAATTCATCTTCCTCAAGCAAGAGAGGGGAAAACTAACTAGGGTTTGAGAAATTAAGCTTCTAGGGTCAATTTTCTCAACATTTTTATCAATTCAAAGGTACGTGGGACTATCCTAAATTCCACGGACATAAATTTATTGTTCAAACAAGCTTTTAATGTATATAGTTTCGTATATAAGGTGGATTTTGAAATAGTTGAAGAGCATGTATTGTAAACCTATTTTATGATGAACTCTTGTATAAACTATGAGGTTGTTTTCCAAAACTTGGTTTGTTTTCATGTGTACATGTGTTATTAGTTTGAGAAGTTATATGAGAGCAAGATATATGTAATTCCCTCTCTTGTTATGAAACCCATTATCGTAACTATGTTATGGATTGCTTACATGGATGGTTGAAAGTTGAGGTTAAATGTTTGGCCAATGTTTATGGATTGTTATTGTCTTATGTAAGAATTAAGAGAGGTTTTCCTTGTTTTATAAATGCTCATGTTTCTTAATAAAGGACTTGCATATGATTAATGAAAGAAATGACCACTCTTTGTCAAAGTATTGAAAAGAGAGTATTTTGCATGAGTTTTATATGTTTTGAAATAAAAATTCTCTTGCAGTGTTTAAATATTTTTGGTAGTCAAATAACATGTTTTGATTTAAAGGAATAAGGCTTGATATGATATGGTTTATATATGACTTGCAAATTTTGACATGACAATACCAAAATAGATGAATGCCATGACAGACTCAGAACAGAACAGACTACAGACTTTTCAGACTTCAGATCATGATTTTAGCAAGATGCATGTTTTAAAAAACTAAAAATGGGCTCTAAGAGAGCTAGATGGTAACCTGAAGAAGGGTCGAGTTCAAATAACTCATCGCTCGAAATCATGTTTTGCTGACACGAAATTATGATGTCCTAAGTTAGGGATTATACACTGGCAATGACCTTGTGGCGTATCAAATTGTCAGCACTCCAACCCCTTGTGGCAAACATGGAGTTGGGGGCTTGGTTGATTGCCACACCGCTTTTCACTCGAGGGGTCGAGTCAAAGGGTTTTTCTAATTTAAGTAGCGTTATTGAATAAAGATTGTTTTATTAACAGAGTCTCCACTTGGAATTGAGTTAAGGTGTTCCAAGTCACCTTTTTGAATCTTTAATCAAAAGGAAATGACTTTTATTTGGTCTGCAAAAATAAAAGATCGGGTAAAGAATTCTATTGATCGAGGGGAAGGTGTGAGGCGCCGCTCAAGTCCCGTGATTCTAACACGATCGCTTTTATTGACTTATCCTGACTTATACTATTTTATTAAATTATGTTAAGCCCTAAGTTCTCTCATTTTTAATACACTAAAACTATTTGAAACTCTCGTATTTAATTGGTGAAAAAATAATTTTAGAAAAATATTTGTCAAGGTGCATTATTGAATCCTTGGATTTTAAAATATCTCGAAAAGATGTGTATGCCGCATTCTTAATTGAGACGAATAAAAATGCGTTTAAATTTTTCCTAAATAGATAAAAGTAAAATTCATTTAACACAATTAATTACATCAATAAATAATTATTAAGCTCTGTTAATAAAATAAATAAAATATTCAAATCTACCCATATCACGCTAAATTTAATATATTCCTAAAATTTAATCTCTTTAAATTTAATAAACTCAAATCATATATTATAAGACAAATCAAACACGAAAATCTTCAAAATATGATTCGAATATAAACTCTCAAATAAATAAATAAACAATCTGAAATTCACAATACCCTACTCCAAGCAAAAATATATGTAATAATAAATTTATTAATATCAAATTTATTCATATTTTATTTTACTAATTATTAAATGAAAATAATTTATATTATACTCAAATATGGAGACTTGGGTATTTATTCTAAAAAAATACTAATAAAAAGAAACATAAAATCACTTTTTTCTCTCATGTACGCTCATATCATTCAATACTAATTCTGCATTCTCTCTTTTCCGTCTAAACTCTTTCTATTCTCAAAATCTAGGGCGGCGATAATAACAAATTTTGTCATTGTTGGTGGTTCGGGTTCACCGGTCGGTAAGTTAGTTAACTAGCAAAAGGGGAAAAGAAGTTGTTGCCGGATTCGCAGGGTGAAACCGACGACAGTTTCACTGATCGCCGACGATTGCAGCGCCGGGATAAGGAATGGAAATCGATAGTAGGCTAATTTCCGACGAAAAAGGGGAGAAGGGGAAGGTGCTAGCGTGGGGCTTCACTGTTGTGGCATTGATTCCGGATAGATCTAGCCATTTGGTCACCGGATCTGAAGCAGCAGGGGTTGATAGCGATGATGGCCAATGAAGTGAAAAAGGATGGCACCAGATCTGTAATTTTAGGGGTTTTCTAATGGTTTCTGGCGAGTTTCCGATAGGTATTCGCCGAAAAATGGATGGTGTCTATATTTATCGATTTAACAGTGACAAATTTGTCAGAAACATGTGTATTTCACTGATTTCGATCAGCCTCTCAACTATCTTCTATATTATTCTTCTTTGGATCTCTCTGATTTTTTCTTATCCTATTTTTCATTTACTGGTTTTACACTGCGTGCATTTTTATTTACTTTAATGTGTTAGTGTGTATGTGCCGATAAATATTATCATCTGTGTAAGAAATATTTTATACTGTTTTTATCATGTACGGATGAAAAGTGAGCATGATATTAAATTTTTTACTCTTTACAACATGCATAAAATATAGACATGACAACAAATTCATATAATGTTATTCATAAATCACCAAAACAATCATATTATGATTCAATTTATAACTAAAGTTATAAAATAAAATACAGGATTACAAAAGAAACCTGTGATAAAAATGAAACCGAAACTTGAATATTGTTCTGGAAACTTGATTGTTATCCAAATTCTACTTGACCCTCTTTTGTTTGATGTTTTTTTTACTGATCTTCTCACTTTTTTTTTCTCTGATTTTTTTCTTCTGATATTCATTGTCCGTCCGTTCCTCCTCTCTATGGGTGAAAGAAAGTCTTTAAATAAAAGATTCTTTTTTGGGGGGAGGGGGAGGGGAGTGTGGGAACAGTTACAGATAAAGGGGGTTTTGTTTTTAATTTTTGAATATTATTATTTTTTTCTTTTTTTCTTTTTTAAAAATAGAAGATAATATTATTAACTAAAAATAAATAAATAAAATAATAATAATAATAATAATAAATATAATAGTAACTAATTAATTTTTATATATTTTTTAAGAAAATACAATAAATATTTATAAATAGCCAAAAATTAATATAATTAAGAAAGTACTAAAACTACTAACTTATTTATTTAAAATTTAAGAAAAAGAATTTTTTTTGTATTATTTTTAAAAGTATAATAAAAATAAAAATAAAATATCCCAAAATTAACTTTATTTTAGTTATTTATTTTTTAACTAAAAATTTATTAAAAATAAATAAGAGTTAAAATAATATCAGACCAAATATAAATATTTAATACCAAAAAATATATATATTAATCTCGGGAAGGGTCAAAATCACGTGTCTATATTTTGTCCCTCTTTGTTTGAAATATCGACAAGTTTTCATATAAAGAAGTAGTCAAAGAGATAATTTTTGACCTTCCGATTATTCAAAAAGTGAAGATAAAATAAAATAAAAGATGCGACCGAGTCCTGATTTTGGACCACCTACATATCCCAGCTTATAAGAGAATCTGGTCACATGTAGTTCAAAGGTAAAAAGTAAGAGAAAGAGATAAAGGTCGGATGAGATTCCGTCGAGTTTTTGGTTAACGACTTCTGCTTTTTTACGTCAAATGACTAACAAAAATAAAAAAATGAAAAATGCAATTTCTATGGATTTTGAATCGAATCTTCACAACTTGAATTTGAAAATTCACCCTATTATTCAGGCGGGCTCTTGACTTGCTATTTCTTCCCCCCATTCTTCAGGCGGACTCCTGGACTTCCTTTTTCTTTACTCTGTTTTCAGGCGGGTTCCTGGACTTCCTTTTTCTTCACTCTGTTCTTCAGGCGAGCTCCTGGACTTAATTTTTCTTCACTCTGTTCTTTAGGCAGGCTCATGAACTTACTTTTTCTTCACCCTACTTACTTTTTCTTCACCCTATTCTTCATGCGGGTTCCTAGACTTTCTTTTTTCTTTACCTTGTTCTTCAGGCGGGCTCCTGGACTTACTTTTTCTTCACCCTGTTCTTCAGAAGGGCTCCTGAACTTTTTTTTCCTTCACCCTGTTCTTGAGGCGAGTTTCTAGACTTTCTTTTTCTTCACCCTGTTCTTCAGGCGGGCTCCTGAACTTTCTTTTTCTTCACCCTATTCTTCAGGCGGGCTCCTGACTTGTTACTTCTTCTGATCTTCAAATATATTACTGAACTCAAAATAAAAGGTGAAATAGAAAAATAACATCACATTCTTTAGGAGGGTCCTGGACATAAAATAAATTCTCATTCTTCAATAGGATCCTGAGCAGAAAATAAAATTCAATAAATCCGAACAAAATTTTGCCCCAGTTTACACTAAAAAAATTTTGTGAGTTTTATTAGATCACAACTTTTGAAAATTACAGTAAAGAAGGTGAATCAAGGAGAATGACTTGACCAAAAGGTACATCTTATAGGAATCAAGGAGAATGACTCAGCTACAAGGTACATCTTATAGGAATCAAGGGGAATGACTCGACTAAAAGGTACATCTTATAGGAATCAAGGGGGATGACTCGACTAAAAGGTACGTCTTATAGAAATCAAGGGGGATGACTCGACTAAAAGGTACATCTTATAGGAATCAAGGGGATGACTAGATTAAAAGGTACGTCTTATAGGAATCAAGGGGGATGACTCAACTAAAAGGTACATCTTATAAGAATCAAGGGGACAACTCGACTAAAAGGTACGTCTTATAGGAATCAAGGGGGATGACTCGACTAAAAGGTACGTCTTATAGGAATCAAGGGGGATGACTCGACTAAAAAGTACGTCTTATAGGAATCAAAGGGATGACTCGACTAAAAGGTACGTCTTATAGGAATCAAGGGGAACGACTCGACTAAAAGGTACGTCTTATAGGAATCAAATAGGAATAACTCGACTAAAAGGTATGTCTTATAGGAATCTAGGAGAATGGCTCTACTAAAAGGTACGTCTTATAGTAATCAAGGTTCAATTTAAGAAATATATCACCTAGAAATTAAAAACCAAAATACCTGGATAAAGAAGTATACCTCTAAGGGATATAGGATGATAAATTTTTATCATAATTTGATTATAAAACCTGTGCAACAACATTGCTTCCTTCATTTTTGGAAATAAGGCATTACAACCCTTGATATTTATACTCTGAAGTTCTTGATTTGAAAGTAACATGTTTCCTTTTTCATCAAAGAAAACTTGTGAGTTCAAAAACATGGTGGCAAGTTTGTGGCTTTAGCTTTCGTGGAAATCACTCTTGCCCTCGTCATATTTAACCTTGCTTCCAACCATTAGAATCCATCATCGACTTGCTACATTATTGACCCAAACTCATATTATCAGAAGTGACTTTGAAACAAACACAATATCTTTGCTTTGTCATGCTCCTCAAATAAACCCTTTAAACCTTGGTATTTGCATGAGTTCCCAGACTCGACTGTTGACAAAACTTTCTGCATGCCTTATTTCAACTTAGAATTATGTCTCTTTCATGTGTCGTATTTTTGTCTTTCTTTATGCAATTGAAGAAGCCAATAGCCAGTTTTGAAATCTTTTCTCACTTGTTATGACACGGACTCGAGTCAAAGACACGACAAAAGTGACAATAATTTTTATCTAATGACAAAGATACCAAAAATCAAAAATAAAAAAATAAAAAGAAAAGGGAAAAATAATAGGCATTTTTTTTCGAAACAACAAAAGAAAAATTATTTGGGTGTGGTAACCGATTCCAGCAATCATGACATGCATTTTAAATTAAACAATCTGATCTACCAACACTAATCATTACAACTCTTGTCCACTTATTGAGTTTGAAATGAAATCAATCTTGAATATGCTTCCTCTAGATCACAATCCTCCTTTGGCTAGCGGCACCTCAATGGATTTTTACCAATGCCTATCTCACTTTCATTTCTTTCTTATCTCACTGTTTCTTTATGGTTCCCAGAAGGATTTTCACCAAGAAGACTCTTATTTTTACTTAATCATTTTTTTTCATCATTCATTTGTTTTGAAAAATAATGCCCAACATATGAAACATCATGCACCCATAACATGTTTAGCCTTGACATACTCAAAGATCAATCTGAAGGTCTTTCTTTGGTTGTAACTTGGATTTTAGAAAAGGTTAGAAAGAAAGGGAGCCATGATGCTAAAAAATTTACATAATATTGGGTGAAACATACAACTTTTGGAATCGACTCTTTTAAAGAAATAATATTTGCCCCAGGTTCATTTCATTCTGGGCAATTTTAATTTTCTTTTGGTTGGACCGAACCCTAGAGTAGGGCTGCCTACGTATCTTGTAATAGGAAGAATCAGGTCAAACATAGTTCAGACAACTTGTTCTTCTGCTTGATTCTGATTTCTTGTTTTCATTTGTTACTGACTCTTTTTCTATTTTCTTTTTTTTGCCACATTTTTCTTCACCTTTTTTTTGAAACTTTTTTTTTTACTCTAGTCTTTTTCTCGACACTTTTCTTTTGAGTTTTGCAGACTCTTATCTTGATTTCAAAAGAGGGGTATGGAAGAAAATATAATAAAAGATCAAATGAGGTAAACAAAGGATGACACAATATTTGGATAGTAGAATAAAATGCCTTCGTCATATCAAACCTTGAAAATGCAAGTTCATAACATGCGATATGAAAATGGGAGATGAAGATCGTGTGTAACACTTTAACAACACTAACTTTAACTTAGCATTTGTGTCACTTCTTCTTTTACACTTGTTAAACCTACAACTCCACCTTTGTTGTACATCCCTCATATCGAATGATTTATGCTTTCGTGGAGCTGATTATCTTTCTGTTTCTCTTGAATAGGGATCTCGCATCCACTATTTTACCTAATTGATACATTTTTTTGAATTGATGACCAAGTTATTCTTGTGATTCTCAAAATAATTGTCTTAATTTTCAAAGAAGGCTTCAACTTGATCACCAAATATCTCAGCACTCTACCTATTTTTTAGATGCTCTTTTTTTCTACTTTAGCTCTCTGATTCAATGTTTCATGACTATATTGGATTTTAAGATTTGGATAAAAATTTTGTAGGCATGTCATAACACTAGAATCAACATAAAATGTATTGTGTAAAGAAGACACAAACAAACAACTTAAAAAAAAAAGACAAAACAACAAGGACACCACATTTCATTAAAAGAAAAGATAGAAGGGTTTAAACGAAAATGACAAATAAACAAAACAAGATAGATTTTGAACTATGATCCTGAAATAATTTTAAAAAAATAGAAATAAAAATAAAACAAACTACTAACAATCCTTCCAAGTATGGGAACATGAGTGACTTCCCAATTGCTAAGCTTGACAACTTAGCCACTGGTTTGCATATCAACATGACTAGAGATCTCCTCATTGTCAATGTTCTGTACCATAATTGATCTATCTTGAATCATCTTTTCAAATTTTTTTTTAAATCTAAACAATCTTCAATACTATGACCCTGAGCATCAGAATGATACGCACATCGCATATTAGGATTAAAATTTTTTGAATGTGGATTAAGAATGTGCCTAAGGAGAGGAGTGATTATGTCCTCATATACCAATCTCTAAAATAAACTGGCATATAACTCTCCAATTAGTATAAAGCTACCTCTCTACTTCTGCCTTATTTATTATTTGGCTTGGATCAAAAATCGGGCCAATAAGGGCTTTGGTATATTTATGGAATTGAAGGATGACTCTAAGGAGTTGGTGTGTGCCATTGTGAATAAGATGGGGGTTGAACATGTGGTTGTTCATTATAAACTGGATATGGAGGTGGGGAACTGGAGTATAATGGACTTTGGAAGTGATTATGTCGAACTTAGACATCAACTTGGGCTTGATCCTGAGAGCGACGACGACGTGGTCTTCTTGACTGTGTCCGCTGTCCAACTACAATAGTAGATGCATCTTCATCATTATTCTTCTCCCCAAGACTTCTTGAACCCTTTTGAATTTCTTGACTAGTTGCTTTTAATATTGCAAAACTCATAATGCAACCGGACTTAATTCCGTCCTCTATCATCTCTCCTATTTTGAGGACCTCAATAAATAGCTTGCTTAATGTAGGTAAAAAGTGTTGATAATATGTTTTATCTTAGGCTTGAATAAAAACCTACACTATCTTGCTTTCTTTCATTAGCGATTTCATCCTAGCAGCTTGTTCACGCCATCTAATTGCATACTCCTTAAAATTTTCATTGTTCTTCTTCTTTATATTAGTCAGGGATTTCTCATTAGGAATCAGCTCGACATTGTACTGAAATTGTTGCACGAATTCGTTAGCCAAGTTATCCCAACAACTCCATTTGTTGATGTCTTTATCCACAAACTACTCTGAGGCTAGACTCAAAAGGATCTCACCGAAATAAGCCATGAGTAATTCTTTTTTACCCCCAACACTCTTAATTGGTTACAATAATGCCTCAAATGTGCATCTAGATCACCGTGCCCTTTGTATTTGTCAAACTTGGGCATTTTGAATCCCACAGGCAAATGGACATCCAAAAACATGCATAAATCTTTATATGAAACACTTTTTGGTCTTCCTAATCCTTACATACTTCTCATACTTTGCTCTAAGCTTTTTACTTTCCTAACAATCTCCTCTTGTTCCGCATTCTTAACAATTTTCTTAATCAAGATATGAGATCATGTTGATGAGCATGATAATATGGATTTTGAGGTTTGAAAGTCATTTCAGGAGGATACATCAAATCATGACTTGGTTCTACCATATTCTTCTGTGCTGTCGATTGAAGACACATAGTAGCTGGTGCTACAAAAGTGATAAACGGGTTATTTGTGATAGAATAATTTGGTGGGCACATGGTAGAAGTACCAACAACGCCATTCATATTAGCATATGGGCTGAATATAGGTGGGTAAAATGGATTGCTAGTTTGAGCTTGAACAGGATTTGGATCATTCGTAGTCGAAAGTCTAGGGATTGAAGAAGGTGGGGCTTGTCTATTCAGCCAAGCTTGGTATATTTCCTCTATCAGTTGTTTCAATAACTTAATTTCTTCCATTGATGCTAATTCCTGCAAAATTAACTGATTTTTCTCTTCTTCACTATCAGACCTACACCTTCTCTATGGGTCATCTTCGTCTTTCCTTTGTATCTGGTGTTGTATGGATGTAATGCCAGTTTAAACCACAAACCAACTACCAACTACTTTATCCTTATGAGACCAAGTAGCAAACGGATGAGTGTTATATTTTTAACACATTATAATGTCACATTGTATGTCATGCTTCCATATGTATTTCCCAACCTATCATGGAAGTCTTTGTGTTTTATCCTTGATTTTCAAGGCATATTTTAAAAAAAATTATGATTTAACCCTTTGGAGGGTTGCCTACGTATCATGCCAGGACATGAATCAGATTTTGTGTAGTTTGGGAAATATATGTTGTACGAAACTCTGCTTCAAGAACCCTAAAGGTTCAGGGCTACTAAGATTTATTTATATTTTTTGTAAAAACTTAGCCTCATGATCCCTAAAGATTCAGGGCTATTAAGATTTATATATATTTTTTTCTTTTGTAAAACTTAACCTCATGATCCCTAAAGAATCTAAGCTATTAAGATATATATATAAAAATTGAACTTGAGAATAAGAAAAATAATTATGAAAATAATCATATTTTCAAAACATTCCCTAATAAATCTATGAATAATTTTTCAAAAGATAGGATCGTACCCCAAAAAAGGGCTTCCTATGTATCTCAATAAAGAGTGAGAATCATACCCTCGTAGTTCATGAAGATAGTAAAACTATGTTACTAAAATTTTTCATTTTTTTTTAATTTTTTTTTTTGAAAAATGATTCACTAAATGTGAGGATAATTTAATCTCTTGCATTTTAAAGTTTCCTAAAGCTGGTCAACAAACAAATAGCCTTCCAAACAAATGTCAAAGAGAATGTAGAATGCACATGTTAGTCTTTATAAAGTAGGTTACCTGTCTTAGACAGACCCAGCCCCTGTGCCGAGTCCCGTTAAGTCAAATGCATATGATGCAAATAAAGTAGCACCTAATAGGGATAACCATATTTTGAGTTTTTAGTTCTTCTAAGTTTAAGCCTAATAGGGATAGGTGTCTAGACTGGCTTACCTGAGCGGACACTCGAGCTAGGGAGGGGCAACTTGGTCGGTAGCAAGCCAACACCGTCTTCGTTGCTGATCTGAACCCCGCCTAACATGTGTGACTATAATCCTTTACCAGGTGCTTCGACACTCCGACTATCTCAAAAAGAAAGTAGGATGCACGGGCTGCATTCCTTCAATTCTATTTCAGAGACTCAGAGGGGGTGCACAAGAGAAGACAGTATATAATACAGTTCAATCAATATCAAAGAGGTAAATAAGTGACAAGCAGTACATAAGGCCAACAAACAGAATATCAACAATAATTAAAGCAAGTATAAGTCAATATAAAAAGCTCGAATTCTTACTATTCCCCAGCGGAGTCACCAGAGATGTCACACCCCTGTTTTTGCTTGAGGGTTCGAGTCAAAGGTGTTTTTCAATTTAACTGACGTTATTGAATAGGGATTATTTTATTAACAGAGTCGCCACTTGGAATTGAGTTATGGTGTTCCAAGTCACCTTTTTGAATCCCTAATTAAAATAAAATGACTCTTATTTGGTCTGCAAAAATAGAAGACCGGGTAAGGAATTTTGTTGACCGAGGGACAGATGTGGGGCACACCTCGAGTCCCTTGATTCTAACACGATCGCTTTTATTGACTTATACTGACTTATACTATTTTATTAAATTATATCAAGGCCTAAGTTTGCTAATTTTTAATCTACTAAAACTATTTAAAACTCTCATATTTAATTAGTGAAAACTTAGTTTAAGAGAAATATTTGTCAAGGTACATTATTGCATCCTTGGATTTTAAAATGTCTCAGAAAGATGCATTCTTAATTGAGATGAATAAAAACACTTTTAAATTTTTCCTAAATAAATTAAAGTAAAATTATTTAACATAATTAATTAAATTAATAAATAATTATTAAGTTCTATTAATAAAATATACAAATCTACCCATATTACGCTAAATTTAATATTATTCCTAAAATTTAATCTCTTTAAATTTAATAAACTCAAATCATAGATTGACAAATCAAACACGAAAATCTTCGAAATATGATTCGAATATAAGTTTCTAAAAAAAAAAAATAAACAACCTGAAATACACGATACCCCACTCCAAGCAAAAATATAAATAATAATAAATTTATTAATATTAAATTCATTTATATTTTATTTTTTTACTAATTATTAAATGAAAATAATTTATATTATACTCAAATATGGAGACATGGGTATTTATTCTAAAATAATAATAATAATAAAAAGAAACATAAAATCACTTTTTTCTCTCATGTACGCTCACATCTCATGTACGGTTATATCAGTCAATACTGATTCTGCATTCTCTCTCTTTAGTCTAAACTCTTTCTATTCTCAAAATCTAGGTCGCGATAGTAACAAATTTTGTCATTGTTAGTGGTTCGGGTTCGCCGGTCGGTAAGTTGGTTAACCAGCGAAAGGGGAAAATAAGTTATTGCCGGATCTGGAGGGTGAAGCCAATGGTAGTTTCACCGGTCGCCGACGATTACAGCACTGGGGTAGGGAATGAAAATCGGTGGTGGGCTAATTTTCGATGGAAAAGGAGAGAAGGGGAAGGTGCCAGTGCGGGGCTTCACTACTGTGGCATTGATTCCACCAAGGTTTGGCCATTTGGTCGCCGAATCTGAAGCAATAGGGGTTGACGACAATGATGGCTAGGGAAGGGAAAAAGGGTGACACCAGATCTGTAATTTTAGGGGTTTTAAACGGTTTTCGGCGAGTTTTCGGTAGGTATTTGTCGAAAAATGGATGGTCTCTATTTTTAGCAATTTAACAGTGAAAAATTTTGTCAGAAACATGTGTATTTGATTGATTTCGATCACCCTCTCAACTATCTTCTGCATTATTCTTCTTTTGATCTCTTCGATTCTTTCTTATCCTATTTTTCATTTTGTGGTTTTACACCGCGTGCGTTTTTATTTACTGTAATGTGTTACTGTGTGTGCGTATGAATATTATCATTTGTGTAAGCAGTATTCTATACTATTTTTTTCATGTACGGATGTAAAGTGAGACATGATTTTAAATTTTTTACTATTTACAACATGCATAATACAGACATGACACAAATTCATATAATGTTTATTCATAAATCACCAAACCAATCATATAATGACTCAATTTGTAACTAAAGTTATAAAATAAAATACAGGATTACAAAAAAAACCTGTGATAAAAATGAAACAGAAACTTGAATATCGTTCCGGAAACTTGATCGTTATCCAAATTCAACTTCGCCCTCTTTTGTTTGATGTTTTTTAACTGATCTTCTCACTTTATTTTCTTTGATTTTTTTCTTCTGATATTCAATGTATGCCTGTTCCTCCTCTCTGTAGGTGAAAGAAAGTCTTTAAAGAACAGAATTTCGGGGGGGGGGGGGGGGGGGGGGGGGGGTGGAGAGTGTAGGAATAGTTATAGATAAGGAGGGTTTTGATTTTAAATTTTGAATATTATTATTTTTTTCGTTTTTAAAAATACAAGATAATAATATTAAATAAATAAAATAAAATAATAATAATAATAATTTCTAATTAATTTTTATATATTTTTTAAGATAATACAATAAATATTTATAAATATCCAAAAATAAATATAATTAAGATAGTACTAAAACTAATAACTTATTTATTTAAAATTTAAGAAAAATAAAAAAAATTGTATTATTTTTTAAAATTATAATAAAAATAAAAATAAAATATCCCAAAATTAAATTTATTTTATTTATTTATTTTTTAACTTAAAATTTATTAAAAATAAATAAGAGTTAAAATAATATTGGACTGGACCAAATATAAATATTTAATACTAAAAAATATATATATTAAACTTGAGGAGGGTCAAAATCACGTGTCTACATCGATGAGCTAATGGCAGAACCATATAGCTCGTGGGTACTACGATTTGTAGGGTGTATCATTTAGCTCAGAAGTAAAGAAAAGAGTTGAGTCATGATTACAAGAAAATGTTTTGAAGCTCATCAAATTATGCCCATGTGTTTTATGTATATACTATGCTAAATTGTTTTCTAAATGTTCTCGACTATTTTATATGGAATACATGTTACTTTTGGCTAGTTCTGCGTACCAATACATTTCAGGTATTGACTGTCCTTCATAGCAGCTACATTGTCTCATAATGTAGAATATGAGGCTGATTTCCATGGTCTAGCTCAGCAGTAGATTACTTCCTGAACTTCAAAGTTGGTGAGCCTCTCTTACTTCGAAAGGCATTCTATTCTTATGTTAGTTCAATTGTCTTATGGTCCTGCTTGGGGTTTTATCCCGATCTAGATTAATTAGTAATTCAATAGATGCTTTGTAGATAGAAGTTGGGTATTGTATTTTCATATTTTGTTGACATAGTTTTTATTATAAATTCATTTGAATTTTATTATATCTTCTTCACTTTAATTTATATATGGATTATGCTTATGATAGTATGCTAAAGGGTCTCTTGGGCCATCATGATTCAGGATACCCATCGCAGCTAGGGCCCCAGCTTGGATCGTGACAAGCTTGGTATCAGAGCATGGTTCATGGTTTTAGAGTGTCTACGAAGCCATATCGAGTAGGGTCCTTGTTATGAGTGTGTAGCATGCCACACTTATAAGGAGGAAGTTATGAGGCATTTAAGAGATGTTTCTCATTCTTTCATACTCTAGTTCGTGCTATTATGTCGTCCTTATAAAAGTTATCCAAATTACTTCTTTGTTATAATTTTATTGGCCATGTCTCATTGATGAGATGATTCAAGTGCAAAAGCTTAGAGTCTGAACGATGTGGTCCTTTTCGATTGAGTCATCAAAAGTTATAAAATATCACAAGGACTTGAGAGGAGTCCGTTAGTGATTCAAAGTGTATTGATTTGAGTGTATACCTCTATCTTAATACAATCGTGATTTTCAACCTGAGGAATAAAGTGTATTCAATTCCTTTCAGAATCCTTATTACAAATGTCATGCTTAATGGTAAAGATATATAGTATAATGGTGGGAAAGTATTTCCACCCGAGTAGTAGTATATGTTAAAGTGCCATGACCTATTGGTATTAAGATGGTCCAGAAGTTAATGATATGAAGTCAGAGTGAGTGTGACTTTTGCATAAAGAAGTTAGTCTTAGTTGTATAACCCTTTGATTGAGGGGTGGTTGCTCTTTTATAGTGATTAACTAATATTATAGCGAGATTTGTAGATTGAATGGTAATCTATGGAGGAAGTGATTGGCTATGATTATTATTTATTCAAAATAGGAAAGGAGATCAGAGTAGATAGTTATCGTGGTTGTAGAAATCATCTATAGGTAGTAAACAAAAAGGGGTAGATTAGTCAATAAGTTATAGCTAGAGACTCGTTGGTGTTTATGGAATTTGAAGATAGCAGGAATGTATGCACGGCTATGTTGATTTAATATAAGAAAGTAGAACATGTCGATAAGATTATAATGAGTTATATTTTAAGATTAAGATCAACTATTCTTATTATGTAACGTTACCTCCTTGATTGTCTTTTCTCTAGTAGTTGTAGGCTAGTACTGAATATGAGAATATGTGTGGTAGATTTGATAGTGTGGTGGTAATAAAGGGGAGAGAATGAACTTGTGGGTCGTAGTTAAGTGAAATGTAGCATATGTGGGTTGCTTTCCCAATTTGATGGACTAGTATAATATTTGGCATGCTTCATCGGTGGTACATAATTAATGCTAGACTATAGGCTTGAACTTTAGATGTGGATTTCGGTTGTAAGAATAGTAGCTTAAGATTAATGATGCATGTCTTGTGGGAGTAAGTAGTAGGATTTATTTGATGTGTGCAATAGCCTAGATTGGAAATTTGTAGAATAATGATTGGACAATTGTGATCTATATATATACACGAGGACAAGAGTAAACCGATGAATTTTTGTTGAGTCATTAAGTGGATAAGAATGTAAGTATATAAAAATAAGTTGTATCTCTAGGTATCATGTTGTTAGATAAGGTTTTTTGTGTATAAGTGTCACCTAATTCACATTTTTGAATTTTGTAGTTTGGAGAAGTCTGGGGAGTTGTTGTATGGTGTTCTTTAAAGTGACCCCTTTGGTATGGTTTTACAAATTTTATTATGTTGTAAGTTATGTGATTAAAGGTCTACTGTTAGAATATTAAGTAGTGGAGAGTGGATTTTTTATGTGATAAGAAGTGAGGATGTGTATGCTCATGAGGCTATGAGTTCTAGGGTGATGGCTATAGAGGCTACTGAAAGTTAAGAGTAGCACTCCCAGAAAGCAAGGTCTTCAGAATATAGTTCATTAGGGGGAGTTTAGCATCTAGATGCATGGTGATACCCCATTGTGTTCAGTGTTGTGCTTGTAGATTTAATGAGAAGCTAGGTCCCCAAGTCTAGGATTGTGACTTTGATCTAAGGGGGAGATGGTAAATTAAGGTAGTTCCCAAATTTTCTCATGGTGGCAAATTTCAGGGAAGAGTCATAAAGAATTTATTCCTATTCAAGCAAGTTCCTCCTACTTCAATTTAAGAGGTCATTCTACCAATGTCTTATGTATTCAAGTCCCGCCTATGTCTAAGGTCTGAGTTCTCTATGTAATCATATCATGTTCCGACCTCCAAACTAGAAGCAATGATGTTTTAGTAAATCCAGTCTTTTGTATTCAAGCTCTATGTTATGATAATCATAATCCATAAAAAATCATGTCTTATATCATGCTTAGTTCTAAGAAACTATGCATTCTATATGTTACTGATTCATTTTACATCGGGATTAGCCAAAGTGATAAAGTTCATGCATACTCATGACTATCCCAGCTCTAAAAATGGGAAGCAATAGATTCAAGTATCAAGCTTTGTCTCAATCATTAACTTCATGAATTCTGGCCTTATGTTATACAACTCATAATATATGCACTTATGTTTCTCACCATAAGCTCAGTCCTACAAACTCATGTTGTACTATGTTTATACCTGAATGACTCTCTATTTATGATCTAGATATTAATGTATGAAGTACTTCATGCCTATTGCATCATATCTGGTATCTCTTGTCCTACCTTGAGTAATACAGTAGGTCTGTATTATAATTAAATAGTGTTACTCCCTTTCATGATGCTCATGCTCGGGTCCCTTAATGACCCTCCATAGGTTAGTATAATAGTGGTTAGGGAAGCATAATTATGTCTTAGATAAGAAAGTAGATGTTTCTTGTTGTGTTAAGTTTTTGGTGTGACTACTCGATCTAAGGTTATAATTGAAGAAGGGAGAAGGAAGGGAGAAGGAAATGATCTTTTGTAATGTGAAATAGTTTGGAAGGAGATATATGGCAAAAATCTTTGTAAGAGTGATTGAATTTGCTGGTCTTAGTGGGGAGATCCATGAAGTGGGTATAGTAATGATAGGCTTGAATGTGATGATTGATGAAGACGCAAACCAATGTGTTATGTGGTTGACACTCCTTGATTTAAGACTTGAGAGTGTTTGATTATAATGATAAGGTGAAGTAATTTTCTTAATGGGATGTAGAGTACTGGGTCCCGTAGCTTAAGTTAGCACCTTTTAACTCTGGGTTAGGCTTCAACATAGAAGTACTATACGGCGGGACTCAAACTCTTATGGTTAGATGGGTGGTGGGGGAATTATAAGTAGAAAATAATAAAGTATGTTATTTATTGTTTGGGGCATGGGTGAGAAGTCACTACCAGAAATTCGCTAATTTTCGACTAAAATTTCCGACT
Organism: Capsicum annuum; assembly: GCF_002878395.1. NCBI lineage: Eukaryota > Viridiplantae > Streptophyta > Magnoliopsida > Solanales > Solanaceae > Capsicum > Capsicum annuum. Next base: position 190,676,081 of record NC_061113.1, on the reverse strand, counting down.
GAAGAAAAGTAGTCGGAAATTTCCGACTACTTCGGTCGAAAATTTTATTTTTTTATTTAGCTTTTTTACAAAATATTATTCCGATACTATTTGTGACTGCAACAGTCAAAATTTTTGGCGGTAAATTGCGCGAAATATATATTCTGACTACTATAGTCGGAAACATAAATAATTAAATAAATATATTATTAAATATATAATTAGACCCTTATACAAAAATTAAATAATTATTTAAATAAATTATTAAATATGTATTTTCGACTACTCTAATCGGAAGTATAAATAATTAATTAAATATATTACTAAATATATAATCAGACCTATATATAGAAATTAAATAATTATTTAAATAAATTATTAAATATATTTCTAATTACAGTAATCGAAAAATTAAATAATTAAATAAATATATTACTAAATATATAATCAGACCCTTATATTTTTTTTTATATAATTGTATAAATTTCTGACTACTTCAGTCGGGAAGTAATTTACTATATTTAATTATTTAGGCATTCCGACTGTTGTAGTCAAAGCTATAAATAATTAAATAAATATATTATTAAATATATAATTACTCGCTTATACAAAAATTAAATAATTATTTAAATATATTATTTCGACTACTTCAGTCGGAAATATAAATTATTAAATAAATATATTTTTAAATATATAATATAACCCTTATATTTTTATATAAATGTATACTTTTCCGACTACATCTGTCGGGATTTAATTTAATATATTTAATATTTAAGTTTTTTGACTACTATAGTCAAAAATATAAATTATTAAATAAATATATTATTAAATGTATAATCAGACTATTATACAAAAATTAAATAATTATTTAAATAAATTAATAAATATATATTTCTAACTACTTTAGTCAGAAATCTTAAATAATTATATATATTAAATTAATTCCCGACTGAGGTAGTCGGAAATGTATATATTTATATACAAAATACAGGCTAAACACGCACAACTCTCTCTCACTTTAATTCGTCTCTCTCTCTCTCTCACTCTTTCTTATTTTCTCTCTAAGCTAGGGTTTATTGTTCATTGTTCTATCTCAAAAATTAACGACGGTGGAGTGGTAACGACGATGGTGAAGCGACGATATTGAAGGTCAATTTCACCAAACGATGGTATTGAAGGTCAATCAAGAAATTCCCATCTTCACGATAAAAATTTGTTCCATTTTCACAAGAGTTTATGAAGTTTAAAAATCAATGTTTGGTGCTACAATGTGTTGGCTAAATCTGTGAATTTTCATTTAGGCGCTTTACATGGAAATTTGGGGGTTTTGGGTACTGAAATAGGTGAGTTTGCTGTAGATGGAAATTTGGGGGTTTTGGGTTTCGAGTATTATTGTCAAGCTTCTCTTCAAAATGAATTACCAAAGGCACGTGAAATTTGTTCAATATAAATAATTTTAATCATATTTATATAGTATAACTTTCTGTGAAAGGTGACTCGAATAATGAACCCCTATCCCAAGTGTAGCTCCGCCTCTATATTGGGAATATTTTGTTACGAAAAGGAGAAATTGAGAGTCATATGCATAGGTATGGTAGAGAAGATTCGTAAAGCAAAAAATTATTTAGAAGCTGCATACTTAAGAGTCAATCTAATTCCTAAGTTATTTAGGCATATTTCTAAAATGGGAAAGGGACTAAAATACTTTTGAAACTCTCAATTTTGCTACAAAAATGAAGACAGATGTCCTAGTTTAAAATTAATAGTTAAGATTTAATAGAAAATTAATAGTTTCAGCCCTTTTCTCCCCATAATAGTCTGCACAATAGCTCTTCTTCTTTACCTTCAACGTCATCCATACCGAGCCGTTCTGGATTGAGAGTTGGAGGTCCTAGCACATCAAGATCCCCTTTCATTGATAGTGTTGCAGCGTCTAATGCTACAACAGCTGCTTCCTAACTTTTAAAACTTAAAGAGACAGTGGAATATGATGGCAACGGGAGGCTAATTATCGCCCCTAATGGTAATAGGTAAGTAAATCTTATGTTTTTGCATAATTTTAAAATTTTTTGAAAGCTAAGATAATTTAATATAATTTTATTGCAGGTTCATTCCCGTAAATAACGACGGACATATGGTTATAGAAGAAATTAAACCATTTTTCATAGAGCCGTGGGGTAGCTGGAACGAGATTCGACTCAACGTCAGAGTACCTATGTGGAATCAGTTTGTGGTATAATCAAAATCAAAGAATTTACTATTTCAATATGCAAAATAGTTTACTATTTCATGACTTTATATTAAACTATTTTGCAGACAAAGTGTGCATGAAATTTTTGTCATGATAATGAAATACAACACATTTTCAAGTTTAAAGCAGCTCAACAGATCAAATATCACTTGTATGATGCATGGAGGGACTTGAAAAAACCCGGTTGTCTGAATGCTGATGTGTGGGTTTAGTTCTTGGAAAAATGGAATACTTTAGAATATAGGGCAAGGAGGGAATGAGCAAAGGAAAATAGAGTGTCTCAAATGGGTGGCTCGTTATATACTGGAGGTTCGATGAGTTTCGCTACCCACTGACGAAGACTGGTAATATTAGCTTAAATTTATGATTTGTTCGGTTTAGTTCAATGTTCTAAACCATGACATAGTGAAATCGTGTGGGGCTCTTTCGATTCACTATTGTTGTTATCTTCTTGTTTTTGTTCATCTTGAAGTCTAGTGAAGCTGTGTGTGGCCTATTTCGATTCACTAGCATTTTTGACATCTTGTTTCTCTTGTTGTTGTTCATCTTGAAGTCTAGTGAAGCCGTGTGTGGCCTATTTCGATTCACTAGCATTGTTGACATCTTGTTGCTCTTGTTGTTTCGAAATATGTCAAGGTTATATGTCTGTGATGAAGTTATATTGAAATGTCTTAGAGGCTGTTTTTTATGATCCTTAACCAATACATTTCAGCTGTTAAATAAAACAAAATTGGACACATAAAGAGAGATTAAGAATAAATGAAATAATACAAGTGATCTATTGGATTGGAGTTTCATTTTTGAGAACTAAGGATAACAACTGTTAGTTTCGCCAGAAAGTAATCACTGTTAGAAGTTTGGAATGGATTATAGTAGCTTAAGAAGGAACAATAGTAAGTATACTAAATGAGCTGCTACATCATTTCAGTAACAGAAGTATTCTTCTAGTCACAAGATGAAGGTTAAGGTATGAAAAAAGGGTAGTTCATTGTGTAGGGGAAGTACTCGAATAAGAAAATTTAAACAGAAAGGTAAAAGAGAATGCATGTGTAGTTTTCCAAAGTATCCCATTTCCTTATCAAACAGCTTAGAGGCAGTAATGCCGCATTACTCGATGCATTTTGTGTTTTAATTCCTCTTAGATTCTCATCACAAGTGGGCCTAGTAGATGTTCTGCCCTTTATCATATCTAATGATGCAGGAAAGGAGTGTAGGGAATGGTATTCTTGTGGTAAAGTTTTGATTTTGAACATAGGGCGGAAATGGGTATTGCTGAGGAAAACAGTTGAGCTTGTTTTTTATTCGTTGGTGGGTGGGTGGGTGGGTGGGTTGATAATAGAAAAAAGATCTGACTATTTTGCTGCTATTGTGTGTGTGTAAAAGATAATAAGAAAACGGAAAGTGCAAAAGAATATAGTATTAAAAATAGGAAATGGAAAGTTGGGTTTGCTATAGGCAGTGGTATTCTTGTGTTAAAGTATTGATTTTTAGCACAAGGAGAAAACAAGAGATGGAAAATAAGAAGAGGAAATAAGTATTCCTGTTGAAAAAAATTAACTTTAATTTCTTTTTTTGGGGTGGGTGGGTGGAGGGGGTGGGGGTGGGGGTAGGGGTGGTGGAGTAACTGATAAAGTTGCCTCCATGTGATCAAGGAGATCAAGGGTATAAGAGGAAATGAGTATACTAGTTTCTTCACAATAACTGGTAATGTTTCTTCACAATTTCTAAACAACCATATCTATTCTAAGTTTTGTCAATTTCTTCATAAGGAGAAAAAATAAACACTTAGTTATTCTTTGGTTCCTGATGTTAGTTTTTCCTTCACTATGACAGTTTGTTTAAATGGCTAGATATGTTTTTTGTTTTTATGACTTTAGCTGATGAAGTTGACTCCGAGAAAATCACAAGAAAATATTTGTATCAAACAAAAGTTGAAATCAATAATCTCCAAGATGAATATGTAAAAGGCCTTGATACAAGACAACACAAATTCAATTCAACTATGGACCATTTTCTAGTTAGCTAGGATAAGATTCTGGATCCTATTAATGAAAAAGAGAAAAGGGTATGAGAACTTGTAACTAAAAATTGAGCAAAGAAAGAAAATGACTTCACATAAGGCATCTGACTATTGACATAAAGTCGTCTTTAATGTCAGATATGGAACATACGCACGTTGAATTAACTTTTGTTTAATCCAGTATGTTATTATGTCAGAAACAATGCCATTAAAGGTTCAAAGATTCATATATTTAGACAAACATGAAAGTTTAACCTCGCTCAAATGAGAAGATAAAAAGTTTTCATAAATGAAAGAAAACTACCGGCTCGCTCTCTAAAGTTGAGCTAACAAGTAGGTTTTCATAGTTATTGTAGATAGGAAGGTTTATGGAGTATATTTGGTTCACGGGCCCATGTCTAACTTCTTAAAAGAGAAATACTGACGCTAAATAACAAAGAAGAGTTAAAATTCCCCTGCTTCCTTCCTCGTCTGAACTAAGAAATTAAATACTTATCATTTAACAGCAATGAACATGTTATCTCCTCATATAAATTTCTTTGATTTATGATGACAAAAAGAGAAGCACACAAGCAGAGAATATAATGATTTGTAAAAATCAATTATGGATCAATAACCACCCCTGAGAAACTTACTTCTTTTAGCCTAGCCTCTGTAAGTGCAACTTGCTTTTCTTTTTCAAGTTGAATTTCAATATCTTCAAATAGTTTTCTATGACTTTCTTCTATTCTTCTCTCTATTTCCAGCTTAACTTCCTCTGAACTTAACTTTTCATACTTAAGATACTTTGGTCTATGCTGCCCGGATTTGTCTTCATACTTGCATTATCTCTTTTTCTAAAATTTTGCAGGAACATGAAAATACGGGGATACCGCGCCCTTTCATCAAGGTTTACGACGAGACGTATAGGAAGAAAAACAACGACAATACAATAGGAGATTGGGTCGAAACACGTGCTCAGAATAAATATGTAAGATAATAACTTTTACATACATTGTTTTATTATTACTCAACTTTGCTTGTTTACATACTGACAAATAATTTTTCTTTCAGGAAGAATTTTAAAAAAGTATAGAAGAGTGGTGTCAAAACCAACCTACTTCAAAGGATGGTACCGTACTCTAACTATCACCTACAGAGTAGAGTAATATGTGGACAACTGTGGTAGGTAGTCTAAAGAAAGGTAGAAAGTATGGGACAGGGGTTGTCAAATCCTCGAGTAGTCCTTCGTTTTTTCCCAGTTCTTCTTCTACTTTGCAAACTATGGAAGAAATGGAAGCGATGAAAAAGCAAATTGTGGAATTGACGCAGAAATATGTAGCTAACGATGATAAGTTTGCTAAATTTGCTAAATTTGAGGAGTTGGTTAAGAAGCACATGCCGCAAGTGTTTCATGATGAGGAAGATAATGAATCTGATGATAATTACATTATAGTTATTGTTCTTGTTTTTGGTTATGACATTTAGATGTTTAAACTATTTGATTTGATGTTTGTTGTGAATGTTTTAAGTGGTTGTATTTATAAATTTTTATCGTGTTTGATCCTATTGTGAGAAATACACTAGTTATGTTGTTTATAATCTAAAAGCAGTGTAAGCTAATGCAATATAATAATTATTTATTAAATAATAATAATTTTAAATAATAATTATTAAATAATTATTTATTAAATTTCCAATTACAGTGGTCGGAATAATTAAAATTATTAAATAATTTTTATTAAATTTTCGACTAAAGTATTCAGAATAATTAAAATTATTAAATAATTATTTATTGAATTTCCAACTACAGTGGTCGGAATAATTAAAATTATTAAATAATTATTTATTAAATTTTCGACTACAGTAGTCAGAATATTTATAATTATTAAATAAATATTTATTAAATATTTGACTGCATTTTTGACTAAAGTAGTCGGAAATATTTTTCCGACAGCTATATTCTGACTACCACCAAGTAGTCGGAATGACCTTATTTTCTGACCATATTCCGACTACATTGGCCGTCGGAAATTTAAAATTTTCTAGTAGTGAGTGTTTCTAAGTTTAAGGTCTATTCATTGTGTCTTGCAAGGTGGAGAATGCTTCTAATTAAAATTTTATTTCACGATTAGTACCATTGTAAATCAGGCCTATAATCACCAAATAAACTTATACCATATATTGTAATGATCATGATCCCTAGAACTCATGTGCAAGATCATTTCTATGCCAATTCTTATTATCTTATGCTTTGTGCTTACCCGATCACTAGGGGTTATCATGAAGATCTTTTGATACCTTTGCATATTTCATTGAGGAAAAATGTTTAATGCAAGGTTACATTCTTTATTCCATACTTTTAGAGCTTCGGAAAGTTCCTACCCATTGTTTGGGAATGAATGATCCCAAGGAGGAGATAATGTGACACCATGTGCCTAAACGCTCAAATAACGCTCTCTAAAATGACATTTAGGACCTCTGTAGGGATGGTAGGCCATGTTTGGACGTTGGGGGGGGGGGGGGCTGTTGTGGGTGTTCTAGGACCTTGAAATTTAGTGTGTATCGCAAAGTAGACCCCATCCCCTACCATGTTTGGACGTTGTGGGGGGGGGGGGGGTGTTGTGGGTGTTCTAGGACCTTGAAATTTAGTGTGTATCGCAAAGTAGACCCCATCCCATGGTCGTGTATTGAATAGCCATCGCCAACAACCACTGGAATTGCTAGGCGATTGGAATGAACCGCCCATTTAGGGATAGGCAAAGGGAATACGTCTCCCACTTGGGGGTTGTGCCATGGGATGTGAGTCACACACCTTGGCCTGTGCCATTACTATGCGCTGCATGGCAAAGGCATAGCGGCGTAAAGTGCTCCGTTAGTATTATTTGAGGGTAATAAATTCTTTTTATCCTCCCAAAACTTTTTAAATTCTATAGGGACGAAATTAAAGTCCTTAAAAACGATTAATCACTCACTACATCCCTGATTCATCTTCCTTAAGCAAGAAATGGGGAAACTAACTAGGGTTTGAGAGATTAAGATTCTAGGGTCAATTTTCTCAACGTTTTTAGAAATTAAAAGGTACGTGGGGCTATCCTAAACTCCATGGGCATAAATTTATTGTTCAAACAAGCTTTTAATATATATAGTTTTGTACGTGAGGTGGGTTTTGAAATGGTTGAAGAATATGTATTGTAAACTTGTTTTATGATGAAATCTTGTCTAAACTATGAGGTTGTTTTCTGAAACTTGATTTGTTTTCATATGTACATCTTGTTATTAGTTTGAGAAGTTATATGAGAGCAAGATTTATGTAATTCCCCCTCTTGTTATAAAACCCATTGTCTTAACAATGTTATGGATTGTTTACATGGATGGTTAAAAGTCGAGTTTAAATGTTTTGCCAATGCTTATGGATTATTATTGTCTTATGAAAGAATTGATAGGATTTTTTCCTTTTTTATAAATGCTCAAGTTTCCTAATAAAGGACTTGCATGGTATTGATGAAATAGATTACCACACTTTGTCAAAGTATTGAAAAGAGAGTATTTTGCATGAGTTTCATATATTTTTGTAATATCCCGATCGTTCCTTAAACCTAAATCTGTCTTTTGAGCGATTGGGAAGACTTCCAAAGTGATTGATATTTAAAAATTGTGTTATTTCTTTATTTTCTACTTTTTTTCAAGTGGAGAATTGAATAATCTTTCTATCGATACCAAATTCGCCCAAATCCGATACTTCGGTGAAGAGTTAGAGCCATCTTAGTAAGACAGTGTGCCACCTGGCACTTTAGCGCATCATGGAGACAACCAAAATGACAATTATCATTTTCCAGTGAGCCTTCGCGGTATTGGCGCATCGCTTCAAGGCTCAATATCAGAATTGTCAAATTTTAGTGCACCAACGCGATTCCACCGCATCGTGGTACCCTTCCAGGTAACGACCAAGGTGGCAAATGCAACTTCACCGCATTGCGCCACTGACCTGTTTCTCAATTGTTAAAATCCAGTGAAGGTCCTCCATCATGGCGCGTCGCTCCAAGGACAAAAATTGGGCTCCAGTTCTAGAATTTGGTCAAGGGTATTTTGGTCTTTCCACCTGTCTTTACCCACTATATATATATACAAATAGAGGAGAAAATCCTCATTTTCCTCTTCCATTCCATCCAAAAGGAAGGGTTTCTCTCCAAAATCCCATCCAATTCTTGTCTAAACATATTAAAATTGAGCCGTAGTTTTCACAAATTAGTTCAAGATTCAAAACTTCCAAGTCAAGAACATCAAGAACCCTAACTCAAGAAGTGGGAAAAGAAGTTCCAATCAAGTTTCTTCATCTCAAAATCATAATCAAAGTATACGGGGCTTGAACAAGAATATCCTTTCATTCTTGTGCCCAAAGAATTGATTTTTACTATTGGAATTTCATGATTGTGCAAAGTGGGTTTATACTCAAATTACTTTATGATTGAGTTATTAGAATTGAGCTATTCAAGATTGATATACATGACTATTTCATTTTTTTATTTCCTAAATTGAGAATTTATGCTACAAATTGTATATTGCTACTATAAATTAGAATTGATGATTTCTAAGTGATAAATGATAAGAGTCATGATTTTAAGCTTTTCCATGAGAAGTTGATTATTGAATATATATATATATTGACGTTTGAGTTTAAGAGTCAAGAATGAATCTTGTGATGTTTTCTTAAAGTTTTGACATTTGATACGAGTTAATGAGAAAGTCCACTTGATGTTGAGAAAGATTATTTTGAGTTGAGTCGAGTTAGGAATCCAAAAATGATTTATGATTTATCGATGAGATATATTTGTGATTTTGGTCTCTGTGGTAGACCCTTGAGTTGATTAAGGTGGACTTCCTAACGCATTCTGAGCTTGAGTCTGGGATTAGTATTTAGCACCGAGCGGGAAGTGTGGGTTCAGTGCATCGTACTTCCCCAGAACTATGTGCCACCGTAGGATAAAGATTAAGGGCCAAAGGTCAAGATAGTGATCACTAAAGTTAAGGTTCTACTCTGATGGTAAGGATAGAACAACTCTCCCCAATGTGGGCAAGACGTTGGAATCCATGTAAGCTCACTTTCTGGAGTCACCAAGTTACTCTATGTCTTGAGTTGAAGAGTTTGAGTTGAGTATAATGATTTTTGAGATTTACAATGTATGTATTACTGTTGATGATTTACAAGGAATATATTTCAGCTAATTTAAGTGAAGAGAGTCATTATTGATAGCATGCATGATTTTCTTATATATTTATGATAATGTTTATAATGCTGCATACACCCCCACATACTCAGTACATTCTCAAGTACTGATTCCCATACTCTTCTATGTTCTACATTTTCTTGTGATGTAGGTTCAGGTGCTTAGTCTCAGCAGCGACAATGATCTTTGGGTACCTCCATCTACATTCTTACAGTTGGTGAGTCCTCATGGTTCGAGGAACTATGTCCCTGACTTTGCCTTATTAGTAGATGGTTGTTTCTTTTTAGTTCAGTATGAGTCAATTGGGGATCTGTCCCAAGGGCTCCTCAGTCTTATATAGTAGAGGTTTTTGTCAGACTAGAGTACCAGTATGTACAGAAATTTTAGTATTCTGTTTGTACATGCCAGTATTTCTTCATAATTAAGTATGTTCAAGTTCATGACATGATTATTATTCTTATTTTAGCATGGTTAGCGTTATAGTGAGCTCTGAAAGTTATGACAGGCTTAGAGGGTTAGCTTGAGGCCACATGTGGCCTTAAGCACTGTGTGACATCTCCAGATAAGTTCTTGGGGTGTTACAATTTTGAAATAAAAACTCTCCTGTAGTGTTTAAATATTTTCGGTGGTCAAATAACATGTTTTGATTTAAACGACTAAGGTTTGATATGATATGGTTTATATATGTCTTGCAAGCTTTGGTATGACGACACCAAAATAGATGAATGCTATGACAGACTCATAATAGAACACACTACAAACTTTACAAACTTCAGATCATGATTTCAGTAAGATGTATGTTTTAAAGAACTAAAAATAGGCTCTAAGAGAGCTAAATAGTTACCCAAAGAAGGCGCGAGTTCAGATAACTCTTCTCTTAAAATTGTATTTTGCCAACACGGGATTATGATGTCCTAAGTTTGGGATTATATGCTGGTGAAGACCTTGTGGCGTATCAGATTATCTGTACTCCACCCCCTTGTGGAAAAAATGGGGTTGGGGGCTTGGCCAACGAGCTAATGGCGTACCCATATAGCCTGTGGGTTCTACGATTTGTAGGGTGTATAATCTAGCTCATAAGTAAAGTAAAGAGTTGATTCATGATTACAAAAAAATATTTTGAAGCTTATCAAATTATGCCCATGTGTTTTACGTATATACTATGCTAAATTATTTTTAAATGCTCTCGACTATTTTATATGGAATGCATGTTGCTTTTGGTTAGTTCTGCGTACCAATACATTCCAGGTATTGACCATTCTTCATGGTGGCTACATTGTCTCATAATGTAGGTTTTGAGGCAGATTTCCATGGTCCATCTTAGCAGTACATTACTTCCCGAACTCCATAGTTGGTGAGCCTCCCTTGCTTTGGAAGGTATTCTATTCTTCTGTTAGTTTAGTTGTCTTATGGTCTTGCTGGGGGCCTTGTACTGGATCTAGATTGATTAGTAATTTAGTAGAGGCTTCGTAGACGGCAGTTGGGTATTGTATTGTCATATTTTGTTGACACAATTTGTTTTATAAATTCCTTTGAATTTCATTATATCTTCCGCACTTTGATTTATGTATGGATTATGCTTATGATAGTTTGCTAAGGGGCCTTTCGGACCTTCGTGGTTCAGGATGCCCGTCGTAGCCAGGTCCCTAGCTTTGGTCTTGACAAGCTTGGTATCAGAGCACAGTTCATGGTCTCACTTTGAAGTAAAATCCTAAAAATCTATGTTTGTAGTTCCAAGACCAAGAATGTGCCTTAAAACCCTTATAATAATATAATAAAATGTAACTGATACAATAGAATTAGTAATAGTATTTATAGACAAAAATAAAATATATCCTAAACATAAAAGGATCTTTAGTGTTGGTCATCTCAGCTGAAGGAAAAGTATAATCATAGTTGATCCCACAGTCGTCGATGCTCGTGGTTTGCTCATGGACTTTGTCATCTTCAGGTTTTCTCAGATATGATCCGCAGTACAACTCCATGTCTTCTACCTATAATTGTACAATGTAGTTGTCTGATCATCCAACACTTCAACTCCTGTAGACTTCAACTCTAACCTCATTCCCTTAACTTCTTGGTACGACTGTCATTTCTAGATACGATCATGCGGTCCAATAATTTTATCATCTTCTCTCTTAGAATCTGTAGCCTTTCTTTTGGAAAGTTCTTTAAACGATTAGGTTGTACAATTGTGACATCAATACACGTTTGTGGGATAATTTTGCCTAATCATCTTTTAAGGGATTCCCTCTAGATCGTCCTACAATAACCTAACACGCCCATTGTTATATTACACGATTGTAGAATGAAGTGGTCCGATGTACTTTTTCTCTAAAATCTGGCACTCCACTTCTCTGGACTATTTGACCCGAAGACACCTAAAAACCATCATATCCACGTAGAAATACCCTTGTACTTGAGAATATTCACAGTTTTATACATCAAAAGTTCCATAAGTTCAAAGCCTATAAACATCCTCAACTTAGACCATTTACATATCCTCAGGTAAGCAAAGCACAACTATCATGATGCTTAACCAAGAATAAACAAAGATCACTATGACATTCGAACTTTCAAAAAAATCATTTTCAATATGCATTCCCAAAATTCAAGTCAATACCCTCTAATATCATTAAACTTAACTTATGCAGTGTTTACAAACCATTAACCATAACACAATAGGACCAAGAAATGGCAACCCATTTTTAATTAAAAAACCCAGAACTTAAACTAATGACACTACCTGAATAAGTAACAATCAAACTATAGTCTCTACAACCTCATAACAAACAAGTCCCTATCACTCAGAATTTGCAATAAATGCCAACATTAGGACAAAATCAATTTTCTCTTGCTCAATAAGAAATAAGATAGTGTGCATTTGATATCATAGGCTTGCCCTTATTTTCTACTTCTTATTTCTCGGACATTTGGATTAGGATCACTATAGGGATTTTATTGGCTTATTATTAGGCTCGAGGAAGGGTATGGTACATATGGGTACGGTGACTTATTCATCCTTGGCACTATACTATTTTTGTCTCCTCTTTTTCTTCTTTCTTTTATTCTTCTTCCCTATTCCTACTTTTTGGACTTTAGGTGTGGTTTTATTTTCACAACTTACTGTTTTTCTTTTTCACCTTTTTTCAATCATTTTTTTCTTCTTTTCTCATTTGTCACACCATACCGCACCCGAATCTTTTTTATTTTTGTTAATTTATTTCTTCATACCCAATCTTTAATGTACTCCTACAATATCCACCCTCAACTTAGATAATTTTCCTGAGTTTAGGTGCGTAGAGTTCAAGAAGGGACAAGAGCTAAAGCAGGTTTATCGTAAAAATCAGGAAGGTGAATGGGCTAGTTCCATGAAAAGGTCTACTTAGGCTCAAATTTGAGATCAAGGGATATTATATTCATTTTGGAGGATTTTTAGGATTTTAGTAGACTAATTGAAGAATGGCCTATGATTCTTTCCAGACCTCATATCCTACAACATCAATGAGACTAACCAATCTAGTTCTAGATTGTACACACACGTTGATTTCGTAAGCCTCGCACTTTTTTTAAAAAAAACTAAAAGTAGGCTAGAATCCCATTTATTAAAACAAAATAAATTATTTACAAACCAAACACAAATAAGATATTCGAATTAGAAAAGAAAAACGAATACTCTACTAAACTAGAAAAGTTAAGATCAAAAGTTTTTAGGGCTCCTGTTCTTCACCTTCTTTGAATTCTCTTTAAGAGCATTGCTGCTTCCTTTTGTGTGAAATGATTATCAACCATCTTTCTATAGTTATGCTTATTAGAAATGCAGCTTCAAGCTCTCATGAATTTAATCCAAACTTCCAATTCCCTTCACCATATTTAATCTCAATTGAAGCAATCAAATTTTCATTCCATAAAGGCTAAGTAAACTTAGAACTTTAGATTCGTATTTTATAACCCTTTATTCGTTATATCAGTGGATTGAACTCCACCTGGAAACCTCACAATAACACTCACTTGGCTAAGGGCTAAGTATTTAGTCAGTACTTATCCAGTTTATTCAAGTTAGGCTATAATTGTTATGTTCATAAATCTAATGCTATTATGAGATTTAACATTAGTCACAATTTAGATAAGCACACAGACAACATAAAATTTTAAATTCTTTTAGAGGGGTATCATTTAAATCAACCAAAATAAGTTTGCATACTCTTTTTGTTTTGATAGCACAAAGTTTTCTTATTTTTCTCTATATCATACACACAATACAGAATAAAAACAAAACACATACATACAATACAGAATAACAACAAAACACATACATAAACTCCTAAATATTCCAATTCTAACCAAATAGAACAATTGAGGGAAAAGAAACATGACAATAAAAAACCTCGACTGTGGTATACCCCCACCCTAACTTAAAAATCATACAATATCCCTATTGTACAAAAACATACACAAAAATTAAAAAATTAGAGAAAGGGGCATACTTTAGGTGTGCTAGATAGAGCTAACACTCTGATCAACAGGGATCGTAGATGGGACCCCTCCAACATCCTTCATTCTCATAGCCTCGATTGTGGACTGGGCACTCTATGATATGGGCAACGAAGATGGATGGTTCATTTAATAATATCATGGGGGTAGAATACATACCCTTTCTAGACTGAACAACCACTTTAATAGTAGGTGGTATCTCAACACCAATTAGAATATGGACCTTGGAGGTCTGCTCACTCACTTTCTCCCTCTTCTTCTTTATCTTCTCACTCCTATCTCTCATTTTCCTCTTATAGGGCTACATCATCCTATGTCTTATCCATATCCAAGTTATCACAAATAAAATCAGCCAATGATGACATATGAAGGGGTAGAGGAGGTACAACTAGGATGGTCTACTCATCAGCTCCTTGATCGCTTCCTTCAATGCGCCAAGTCTATTATGATCATACTTATATTCGAAGCCTATACCTCCTCTAAATTAGCCATCATCCATATCATAAATCTATCAAAGCGAGTTTGAACCTCCCACATTGCTACCTTAAATCATATCTGCTACATATGGCTTTAACCCTGCCTCCATCTTTTGTATTCGAGCATCATATAATACCTGATTCCATACGATCTACTCTAAATGAGCGATGGAAATTAGGTTTATCCAACAGGAATAAATAGATGGGCACCTAAAGGTTTTGTGGTCTACTGAGATGAGGAGATATAACATCAACTTCAGATGGCAGGATCTCACTAGCTGAGAGCCCCCTACTACCTCAAAAGGAAAATACAGTAAAAGTACTTAGTCCTAAGCTATTGCATTTATCAAGTCCTTAATTAAGGTAATATCTATTATCTTTGTTGGCCAGATAAATCTGTCAACCTCTGAAATAGCTGGCACCAATGAATTCTACAATAGTTGTATTTTTCTAAACTTAACACTATATCCTGAATCTTTTTTGCGATGATATGCAGAATGTTTGGCTCCAACTCTGACCTAAAAGCTATAATCATGCCTACATTTATGGTTCTCAATGTGTTATTATTTTCCATAGGTGCTATACAGTGCTGGATAATTTACCACCAAGCTTTGGCCAAAAACTTTAAAGTATGCTTGTACATGGTTGACTTATTCACCCAAATTCTCTCCACTTCAACAATGTGGTCCACCAACGACTTGAAATGCATAGTTTTATCATCATATCATTCATTCATAAGCTGTATTTTAGAGTCTTTTTAACCAACAAATAAATATCCCTAAATAAAAAACTAGAAATGTTCGAGTCTTTTTAACCAACAAATAAATATCCCTAAATAAAAAACTAGAAATGTTCTTAAATGATATATAAACTTTATGATCCCAAACCCTGACTGTGTCTAAGCGGGGATGCTTCTTCACATCTTTGTTTGCCCGAGGGAGTCATATTTTTTAGCATCTTCATATAGTTGAAAAAAATTTGTCACCATCCTGGGAATATTATTTTAGAGTGGGCTATTCATTTACCCTATCTCATACTTTTTGAACACCCTGACTACTTTTATGGCCCTCTATAATGACTAAGGTAATACCTGAGGCGCTTCCTATAGACTATGATTTTTGTTGTCCCAGTTGATCAGTGAAACTCCATCAATGTAATAATCTTAAGAAGTTGGAATAACCCACCACCTCAGGTCAATACTTGTATGAGGCATAATAGCAGCAAGTCCCTTAGAGGATTCATTATTGGACTCTTCACCCTCCTCCAAGGCACTCATCTCCCCAGCAATATTAAAATGGTCAAACTCATCTTAGTTTATGTTTCATCATTCTATTCAGATTAGAGAAGGTTGATGGGGGTAGCTACAGGATCTAAGGCATTGGATGTAGTATTATTGGCCTTCTCCAACTCCTTGGTCTTAGACCTAGTGTTTTGAGGTGTATGTACATCTTCTGGTAAACCTCAGATCCAATAAAACCTCCAGACTCACTCTTTGAGGCTGGAGGTATGTTCTTAGGTGCCTACTTCTATGAGATCTCCTTCTACATCTGCCTGAGGGTTCCTAGAGGCAGAGTACCTATATAAGAAAGCATTAATTTTAGTTTTGAACCCATAACACAAATTTAGGAATTCAGTCAGACGAGCCTTCCAACAATTGTGCAATGATGGTACAATTGTACCTTCTGATCATAGGAAGACTTCCCTAAAATTACTGGGGAGCTATCATATCATACTAGCACATACCACAATCATACCATGAAATGAAAATCCTGGGATGTGATCATTTAATAAACTTCTTAAAAGTTAATATTGGCACTCCATAATGATCAAAACCAAGACCGTATATTGAAATGATGATCGTGGATTGTCTTAGAGTATGCACTACCACTTAGGAACTTTTTAAATAATTGATCCAACCCTTATTGATCTTATTTGATCAAACTTTGATCTAAATAGGTATTGTGTATTCCCCATTTCTTTGTTCATTTAACTTCAACACCTACAAACCAACCAAATAGGCCCCAGTACAATGCTACTCATTAGAATATCTCGTTTATCTGTTTTTCACATGGGAACTATCTAAAGCATAAGTATTTACTTAAATTAATTTTTTTCTTTATATTTTGAATGTTTAGGCAGTGTTCTAGGTTAAAAACTAGAAAGAACCACAAATCATGCAAATCCAAGGTGAAAATTCTTAATTTTGCATTTTTGATGGATTTATTGTATGTGAAATGATTTAGAATGAAAATGGGGTTTATTTAGGTCTCAAAGGTGTAGGGTTTAAGCATATTAAACCAAATTTTAGGTCTAGTCAAATAGGGTCCTTATTTAATAAGTAGACCCAACATATGACACTTACCCATGATCATTGGTTCTCACCATCATCATGAGTCATAATCATACCATGATGTTTTAAGAAAACTACCCGGGAACCTTTGAACCTTAAGGAGATGATTGTGATATGTAATCACAACTGTTCTTTAAAATTGTATGTCTGATGACCTGCATATTGATTTCCAGGAGTATGATCAAACAATTGGTACTGCAATCGTGACATCTAAGTACAATCATGATAACCAGTCATAAGATAAATCATAAATTTTATCCCTCTAGAATTTGATGCAATTCATAAATGATTGAACCCACAATTAAGGGACCTTTCCACGTTTTTGCAATCCTTTCTTAGGTTTAGTGTTGATTCCAGCTCTGAATGTTCTTTTTTTCTCAATCCCATACAAGTAGCTCACATTGCCCTATAGAATAAAAAGTACAAAAGTATGGTTTTCCTCTCAAGAAACATTTTATTTAACATTGCGACATGATGTGACTAAGTTGATTGCATAGACTTTACTAACTAGCCCATGGGTTACTCCTATGAAGTTCCTGGTTTAACATTACAACCCAACTTGGGTGTCCTTGAATTCTCAAGGACCATCTATATCCAAATCACATATCACTTTCACTTCAAGAATGTCCCTTAGATAGTGTTTTAGTCTTTAGATTCACCTTAAACTTCTAACATTCTTTATTCTCCAGCTCTATTGCACCATAAGGGAACACTCTAGTAACTCTATATGGTTTTCTCTACTTTAGCTTTATCTTGCTTGGACAACTTCAGCTTAGACTCCAATAGCAATACCATACCTCCTACAATGAATTCTCTTTTCTCAATCTTGCGATCATGGTAAATTTCATTGTTTCTTTGTATAGAGTTGACTATTTATAGATATGAGATGGAATTCATCTTTCTCATTCAGCTTTTTAAGTCTTATTTAACTGCTTTATTTTATTCTAGATTTAACCTCTTTAGCGGCCACAATGCCTTACACTTAATTTCAACAATCAAGTAGCATGCATTTCCATATACAAGATGATATGGGGAAGTAACAATAGGGGTTTTGAATGTTGTCCAATTATCCCTTAGTGAATCATCTATCTTTTTAGCTAATCCATCCTATTGGTATTAACAGTCTTGGCCAAAGTGAACTTGATCTCATAATTGGAGACTTCAACTTGCCCAGTCATATACAGATGGTAATGCATTGCCACCTTATATTTCACACTATATTTCTCAAGTAATTCTTTGAATAGATGATTGAAAAAGTGTTAGCCCCCACACTAATGATAACCCTTGGTAACCCAAATCTGGAAAATATGTTCTATCTTAAAAATGTTGTGACATTCTCCATTCGTTGTTTGGAAGAACAATTGCCTCCACCCACTTATGAATAAAGTCCACAATCACTAAAATATACCTTACACCATTTTAACTCCCAAAGGATCCCATAAAGTCAATACCCCATACATCAAACAACTCTATCTTAAGAACAATGGTCATTGGAAGTTCTTACCTTTGAGAGATATTTCCTAGACTTCGGCATTAGTCATAAGCCTTTTCATAATCGTGTTTATCTTTGTAAATGGTGGGCCAATAGTATCCATATTGTAAGATGTTACGTACCATCCGCGCACCACCATGATAACCTCTATGTGATGAGTGGCATTCCTCTAAGATACTTATTATCTCAACTTTAGGAACACATCTTTGAACTACTCCATCTACATAACTTTGAAACAAATATGGCTTATATTAAAATAAATTCTTTATGCCATGCATGAATTTCTTACGATACTGAAATAATAGGTCATCAAGAACCATATAACTTACCAAATAATTCACAAAGTCTAGATACCACAAAATCAAATCTTGTGATGCGGCCAACACCTATTCACTCAGAAAAGTATCTCCAATCTTAAGCTCATCCTTGAATTTCAGTATGGCATCATTCTCAAGACGTGATAAGTGGTCTACCACTTGATTCTCAGTTCTCTTTTTGTCCTTATCTTCAAAGTCAAATTCATTTAGTAAAAGTACCTAATAAATTAACCTTCAATTCATATCCTTCTTTTCCATGAGGTGCCTAAGATCTACATGATCAGTATGCCTAAACACTTTTATCCCAAGCAAATAATTAAAATTTCTCAAATTAAAACACCACAGCAAGCAACTTTTGTTTAGTTATAGTAGAATTTTTTTAAGTAGGGTTACGCACTTTGCTAGCATTATAGATGGCATGTAATATATTCTCTATACTTTTTCCTATGACTGATCCTAGATCTATGCCACTAGTATAATACATAACCTTAAACTTCAAGGACCAATCAGGAGTCACAATGATCGGGGATAAATCACTCAAATTCCTTCAGACATATATCATCAAACTATAATTCTTTGGTTTTTGATCTTTGAAATTTTTTTGAAATATTATCCTCACTGTCTAGACTACGACTCACCCTATGAGTCGTAGGGTTTTTTAATGGGTCAGGTGACCCTAGTTGTAAGGTATTCAGTAATTGGTGCTTGAGTTACTATCCTAAGCATGACTTAGGGATACAAGTCATAGGGAGACTTCATAGGTCCTAGGGACCCAATCATAACCAAATCAGTAATAAAATGGCTATGTTTTGCACTGAGTACGAGTGGATCACTATGAGTCATAAGGACTTATTATGAGTTACTCGTGGAAATTTATAGAATGTACAATATTTACCCAATTGGGTTCTGTGTTGACTATGACTATACCCTATGAGTCGTAGGGTTATTGACGACTAAAATTCAATTTTTAATTTAAGGGCACTTTGGATACTTCCTTCCTAGCCCAATTAAAACCCCACATCCATAAAGCACTTAAAGAGGTTATATTTTATCTTAAATATGTTCAAACACTTACAAATCTCTCTTAAATTCTCTCAAGCAGCCATCTTAGGGTTTCCAAGAAGCAGGTCATCCAAGGGCTCAAGAGTTGAATTTCTTTCATGAAATTGGTTTTTCAGGCATGTTACTTTTCCCTAATTGATAATTTGATAAAAACATATGTTTTAAACTATTGTTTATGAGATATTGATCATTGGTTTTAAATAAAGGTTGAGGGTTTTGAATGTTTATTGATTGAACAATATTTCTCTTTGTTTACATGTGATTAATCATGCTTTAATTATGGTTTTAAAGTTATAGATGCATCGGTATAGTGAATGAACTTGGGAATTTTAATTTTCCCTAAACTTGTGACTTCTAAAGTGGTTACGACCCCAACTCCATATTGTGAAATTGGTTTAGTTATGAAAAATATGGTAATTTGAACTGTTCCTACACTATTTCATAATGATTTTAAAATAAAACTTATGGGGTTGTGTGATTCCCAAAACTAATGTGTAATTAAACCAAGGGGGTTATGAATTCCCCCAAGTGAAGATAATTGGTATGGCATGTTGATGTTACCTTGCAAGTATAGTTGTTATGATGATACAAATAATGTATGCCTTATTGTGTAATGTGATTCAATGAATGGGAACGTGTGATACTTGTTTTAAATGGGCTTTAATAGGGGTTATGTAGCTGAGTCGTGAAAGTGGAGGTCCCGAGGGACTAATACAAGAAACCGCAATTGCAGATATAGGGTCTATATGACTAGGTGGTTTGATCCCTTCTTATTATTATTAATATATTATTGGGAGGTTTGAGTCACTTATATTATATTACATAATTTGGTACTTATGTCACCATGATATGTCATGAGGTTAGAGTCCCCCATAGTGCATATATTTACCCTCTAGTTCATGCTTCTACATGCACTAGGGCCTTACCAGCCAGAGAAGTATTGGGCCAATATAGCATAAGGGTTCCTTTGTATGTTATGATAATTGATCTACACAATCAGGCTAAAGTTTTTAAAGTGCATGTTAAGTCTTTTCCCTATCCCCACATGTGATATACATATACATGTATTTGATTATGTGCATTGGATTTAAATGATTTTGAATTGTTGACCATGTTATTTTGTTATCCTTATCCCTGAATTTTATGTTAGCGTTCCAACCGCTAACCGTCTTCGAATGTTGTATCATTATGCGATGCAAGAATAAGTTATACTTCTACTTTTCCTGCTCAGTAATTAAAATTCGGGATCATCTGGAGAGTTGACATTGAAGTGGTGAAATTCCATACTTTGGAAGTCTATATTTCATGTTTGTTCTCTTATATCCCAGACTATTTAGACTTGGGTTTGGCTATAGTCGGGGGCATATCTCGACACTTCATTAATAGTTCTGGTTTTGGTTAGAAGGTTTTATTTGAATTAATGCACATATTAGGTAATATTGGTTGGTTGTTTGGCCAGTCATCGCTTATTAGTTATAGATATATTTTGAATTTCCTTAAGATTGTTGCATGATATCTTGTTATATATTAAGAATTTACCCAACATTGAGGGATATTGTCTTTAGTTTGGTTAGTTGCTAGGGGTGATCTCTGGTCTACGTGGGACTTAAGATACCTGTCATGGCCCATACTTGCTTTAGGTCATGACAGATGTGGTATCAGATCCTAGGTTTGGTGTTATTGGGTGTCCAACAAAGTCATGTCAAGTAGAGTCTCATTTATAGATGTGTAGCATGCCACACATATAAGGGGGAGACTACGAGACATTTAGGAATGTTTCCCTTTTTTGTTGTTCTATTTTTGAGCTATAGAGTCTAAGGTTTTGAATTTCCTCAAATTCCTATAAGTTCGATTTTTAGATTATGCCTCCCAGAAGATCTAATGCTTGTGTAAACTCTTTTATCCCATCCGAGGAAAATGTGGATAGAGCTTTCCAACTCCAGGAGTTCAGACTCGGTCTAGGTATGCTACTTTTGATTTCTCTGGTGGAGCTACACCAGTTCTTCCTATCCCTCCTCAGGTAACAAAGCTAGTGTATCTAACGCTTAGTTTCACCAGTCAATTCATTTGCTTAACTAGTTGGTGGCCTTCCAGACTGAGCGAGTTGCTTCTGTTACTCCATCATCTGAGGTCACTAGGGTTGACCAATTTATGAGGTTGAGTCCTCCTACTTTCACTAGTTCTAAAGTTGAGGAGGATTCCCAAACTTTATTAATGACATAGAAAAGATCATTCATATAATGTATGCTACTAATATGGAGTGTATAGAGTTCACCGCCTATCACTTAAAAGATGTAGCATACCAATGGTATGAAGAGTGGGAGAAGGTTAGGGGAGATAATACCGAGTTAAATTATGGGATGATTTCTCTAGTGCTTTTCTTGAGCACTTCTTTCCTCAAGAATTGAGGAAGGTGAAGGCCAAAGATTTTGTGAATTTGAAGCAAGGTAAGATTTCAGCAAAAAAATATGCTTTGAAGTTTCATCAGCAATCGCGTTATGATCTTAAATTTGTGTCTAGCATGAGGGCTATAATGAGGAAGTTTATCTCTGGATTGTCCCGTGACTTGAACCTAGAGAGCAAGGTTTCCTTATTGAATAAGGATATAGATATCTTTAGACTTTTTATGCATATGCAACAAGTGGAATAAGAAAAAAAAAGGCAAATAGGTGAGTGAAAAGAAGAATAATAAGGTTTTCTACTCTGATCAAGGTAGAGGACATCAGTAGAGTAATAGAGATAATGGAAAGTGGTCTAGGAAGAAGTAGGGCAATTTGGGTTCCTACTCTATAGCTAGTGCTCCTTATCCAAAGCCATCAGATTATCATTATTTTTAGTATGATAGTTGATTTAAAGAACTAGGAGCCCAGCCTCAGGCTAGTGGGGCTCAGTTAGCTCCATCTTATCCTCCTTATAAATTTTATGCTCAATTGTACCGTGGTGTTTGTGAAGAGTAGACAAACAAGTGTTTTAAATGTGTTTAGATTGGTCATATGCAAAGGAATTGTCTTTTTAAGGTTTCTTCTGAGAAAAATAAGATTTCTGTTGCTACTTCATTAGCTCTCACACCTAAAGGCGCTACTTCTTCTTCTAGCTCCAATACTAGTCAGAACTGTCTGTATGCTTTTTCCACTCTCTAAGGTTTTAAGGCATCCCCTAATATTGTTACTGGTATTCTTAAACTCTTCTATTATGATGTATATTATCTACTTACTCCTGGGTCTACTCTCTCTTATATGACCCCTTATCTGGCTATTCTTTTATCTTTGATCCTGAATGTATTCCAGACCTCTCTTCTATGTCTACCTTGGTGAGCGACTCCATTATGGCTAGAAGAGTTTATAGAGGTTGTATCATGTCGGTCTATAGTAGATAGACCTCGTTAGATCTGATAGAGTTGGACATGTTATACTTTGATATGATTTTGGAGGTGGATTAGTTGCATTCGTGCTATACGTCTCTTTATTGTCGGACTAGAACGGTTAGTTTCCATTTCCTAATGACCTTATAATTGAGTGGGAAGGTAGTTCTTTAGTTCCTAAGGAAAGGTTCATCTAGTATTTTAGAGCCCAAAAAATGGTTTCTAAAGGGTGTTTTTATCACGTAGTGCATGTTAAGGATTCTAGATCCAAAGGTCCTTCTTTGAGACTGTCCCTATGGTCTACGGATTTCTTGAGGTGTTTCCTAATGATCTTTCTGGTATTCTTCCTGATAGGGAAATTGATTATAGGATTCATCTTATTTTAAAAACTCATTCTATTTTTATTTCTCCTTACAGAATGGCTTCGAATGAGTTGAAAAAACTCAAGGAGCAGTTGAAACATCTTTTTGACAAGGGTTTATCCTCCCTAATATGTCTCTATAGCTCTTATTCTTTTCGTGCGTAAGAACGATGGTTCCCTTTGATTGTGTATTGATTACTGCCAATTAAATAAGAAGACCGTAAAGAATAAGTATCTAGTTCCAAGGATAGATGATCTGTTCGATAAGCTTTAGAGTGATAAGTTCTTTTCTAAGATTGATCTTAGGTTGGGTTACCATCAGTTGAAGATTAGGGAGGGGGATGTCCCTAAGACTCCATTCCAAACTTGGTATGGTCATTTTGAGTTTTTGGTGATGTCCTTTGGTTTAACCAATGCCCTGACAATATTTATGGACCTTATGAATTGGGTTTTCCATTAGTTCTTATATTTATTTGTGATTTTCTTTATCAATGACATTTTGGTGTACTTTAAGAGAGAGGCAGATCATGCCAATCACCTCCTCCTTATGTTACAAACCTTGAAATATCAATGGTTGTAAGCAAAATTTTCTAAGTATGAGTTCTACATAAATGTTGTGACTTATCAGACAAAGGTGAAATTCTTGTGGTTTGATGTTTCCGAGGATAGTTTTGAGAAGCTCAAGGATAAGTTGAATTTGCCTCTGATCTTGACTCTACCTGAAGGCACTGAGGGTTTTGTCATCTATTGTGATGATTCTGGGGTAGGTCTGGGTTGTATGTTGAAGTAGCATGGCAAGGTGGTTGCATCTTTTTCTAGACAATCGAACGTTCATAAGAAAAATTATTCAACGTATGATTTAGAATTATTAGCTGTGGTGTTTGCGAAAAAGATATGGCACCATTATTTGTATGGGGTCCATGTTGATATTTATTCTGATCATAAGATCTTTCAATATGTGTTCACTCAGAAAGAATGGAATCTCAAGAAAAAGAGATGGCTTGAGTTGCTCAAAAAATATGACATGAGTTTTCACTATCATATAGGTAAAGCTAACGTGGTTGCTGACGCTCTTAGCAAGTTATCCATGGAAAGCTTGTCTCATATGGATGAGGAGAAATGGGATTTAGTGAAGGATATTCACCATTTAGCTAATCTAGGAGTCCATCTCTTGGATTCCAAGGATGGTGGTGTGATTGTTCAAGAGGTGACGAGGTCATCTCTTGGTGTTGAATTGAAGGAGAAGCAGATGTTAGATCCTATTTTGATGCAAAATAAGAAGGATGCAGTTAAGCAGATGGTAATGATTTTTGAGATTGGTGGTGATGGAATCTTGAGATACCAAGGCAGATTATGTGTTTCCGATGTTGATGGGTTGCGAGGAAGAATTTTGGTCGAAGTTCATGAGTTGTATTATACTATTCATCCTGGTTTGACAAAAATTTATCATGCTCTTAAGGAGATTTATTAGTGGAATAACATGAAGAGGGATGTGGCCAATTTCGTAGCTAAGTGCATGGTGTGTTGGCAAGTTAAGGTAGAGAACTTGAAGATCGGTAGGTTGACTTAGGATATTGAGCTGCGGGTGTGGAAATGGGAGGTAATTAATATGGATTTTTTATATATCTTCCACGATTTCACCAACAAATTGATTTAGTTTTGTTCATCATGGATAGGATGACTAAGTCTACTCACTTCTTGCCAGTAAGGGCTAATTACTCTTCTGAGAATTACGCTGATTTATTCATTGAGGAGATTATGAAGTTACATGGCAGTCCAGTCTCCATCATATCTGATTGGGGTACTCAATTTTCATCTTACTTTTGGAGGTCTTTCCAGGAAGGTTTGGGGACTAAAGTAGCCCTTAGTACCGATTTCCACCCGCAGAAGGATGGTCAAGTGGAAAGGATAATTAAGGTTTTGAAAGATATGCTTTGGGCTTATGTTTTTTATTTTGGTGGTAGTTGGGTTGACCACTTGCCTCTCATAGAATTTTTTTACAACAACAATTATCACTGTATCATTGGTATGGATCTGTTTGGGGCCTTATATGGTAGGAGGTGTAGGTCTCCTATTAGGTAGTTTGAGGTTAGTGAGAATAAGTTGTTTTGCCCTAATTTTGTTGACCAAGCCATAGAGAAGGTGAAGGTGATTTGGGATAGACTTAAGGCCTCCCAAATTTTCCAAAAGTCCTATGCGGAAGTGAGGCAAAAGGAGTTGGAGTTCAGTGTTAGTGATTGGGTATTCTTGAAGGTGCCCCCCATTAACGGAATGATTTAGTTTTGTAAGCAGGGTAAGCTTAGTCCCCTATATGTTGGTCAGTACTTGGTTGTAAATAGGGTTGGTAATGTAGCATACAAATTGGAGTTTCCTTCCAGCTTGAGCTCCATTCATCCAGTGTATTATGTTTTGATGTTGAGAAAGTGCATGGGTGATCCTTCAATGGTTGTTCCTATAGAGGAGGTGGATATTTTTAATTCCTTGTCTTATAAGAAAGTCATGGTTGAGATTTTGGATCGGCAAGTCCGTTGGCGGACTAAGGATATGACATTGATAAAGGTTCTTTGGAGGAACTAAAAAGTTGAGGAAGCTACATGGGAAGCCAAGGAGTACATGAAGTGAAAATATCCATTCTTGTTCCCCATTCCAAATAATCATGCTTGAGGTATGTGTATTCCTTAATATCTTTATTTTTTGTCTTTGTTAAAGGTAAGTATGATTGTTTGTGAAGTCAAATTGTGATAATTAGTGCCTTGTCTTGTCATTCGAGGATGAATGATCCTAAGGGGGGAGTATGTAACACTCTGGGTTTTTGGTCCTTGAAGTTTCTGAAATTTTATCCTCACAGTCTTGACTATGACTCACCCTATGATTCGTAGGGTGACTTGATGGGTCAGGTGACCCTAGTCCTAAGGTGCCCAGTGAATGGTGCTTGAGTTACTGTCCTGCGTACAACATAGGGATACGAGTCATAGGGAGACTTGATGGGTCCTAGGGTCCAATCATAACCAAATCAGTAATTAAGTGGCTAAGTTCTGCTCTGAATATGAGTGGCTCACTATGAGCTATAAGGAATTTTTATGAGTCGTTAGGTGCAAATCGTAAGATGTCCAGTGTTAACCCAATTGGGTTCTGTGTTGGTACGACTGGTCCCTATGAGTCATAGGGTCCCATTATGAGTGGTACCTGTTGAGTCGTAGGGTGAATAGTGTATGGGTATCCTGGGAACATCTTAGCTACGACTCATGGTGAAGAGTTGTAATGAGACTATATGACTCGTATACTGACCCGCATTCATTGATGATTAAAATTCAACTTTTAATTTGAGGGCACTTTGGATAATTCCCTTCTTTCCCAATTAAAACCACACATCCATAAAGCACTTAAAGGGGTCATAGTTCATCCTGAAAGTACTCAAACACTTCTAAAGTTATCTCAAATTCTGTCAAGCAGCCATACTTAGGGTTTCCAAGAAGTAGGTCATACAAGGGTTCAAGGGTTTAATTCCTTCCATGAAACTTGGTATTTCAGGCATGTTACTCTTCCGTAATTGCTAATTTGATAAAAAGCATATGTTTGAAAGTATTGTTCATGAGATATTGATGATTGGTTTGAAACTAGGATTGAAGATTTTGAATGTTTACAGATTGAACAATGTTTCTCATAGCTTATATGTGATTAATGTCTTTTTACAAGCCTTTGGGTGCAAATCATAGGACGTCTAGTATTTACCTAATTTGGCTTTGTATTGATACGATAGGTCCCTATAAGTCGTAGGGTCCCATTAAGAGTGGTACCAATTGAGTCATAGGGTCAACAGTGTGTGGGTGTTCTGGGAAAATCTTGGCTATGACTCAAGGTGAAGAGTCTAATGCGACTATACGAGTCGTATAGTGACCCGTAGTCAACGACGACTAAAATTCAGCTTTTAATTTTAGGGAACTTTAGACAATTCCCTCATTTCCCAATTAAAACCCCACGTCCATAAAGCTCTTAACGGGGTTATATTTCATCCTGAACGTACTCAAACAAATCAAAAGCTATATCAAATTCTCTCAAGCAACCATACTTAGGGTTTTCAAGAAGTAGGTCATTCGAATGCTCAAGGGTTGAATTCCTTCTGTGAAACTCGGTATGTCAGGCATGTTACTCTTCCCTAATTGCTAATTTTATAATAAGCATATGTTTGAAAGTATTGTTTATGAGATATTGATGATTGGTTTGAAACAAGGGTTGAGGGGTTTTAATGTTTATGGATTGAACAATGTTTCTCATGGTTTACATGTGATTAATCATGCTTTAAGTATGGATTTAAACCCAAGGGTGTATGGGTGTGGTGAAAACTAGGGAATTATGATTTTCCCCAAACTTGTGACTTTTGAAGTGGTTATGAACCCAACCCCATATTGTGAAATTGGTTTTAATTATGAAAAATATGAGAATTTGAACTATTCATGCACTATTGCATAATGATTTTGAATTAAACCTTTTGGGGTTGTGTAATTCCCCAAACTAATGTGTAATTGAACTAAGGAGGTTGTGAATTCCCCCTAGTAAAGATAATTGGTGTGGCATGTTGATGTTTCCTTGCAAATATAGTTGATATGATGATACCAACAATGTAGGCCTTAATATATAATGTGGTTCACCGAATGGGAACGTGTGATACTTATTTTAAATAGGCTTTAATATAGGTTGTGTAGATTAGTCATGAAAGTGGAGGTCCCGCGGGACCAACACTGGAAACCATAGTTGTCAATGTGGGGGTCTATATGATCAGGAGGTTCGAGTCCCCCTTATTATTATTGCCATATGATTGAGAGATTAAGTCTCCCACATTCTATTACATTATTTTGTGCTTGTGCTACCTTGATATGCCAAGAGGTTCGAGTCCCCCATAGTTCATACATTTACCCTCTGGTTCATGTTGTTACATGCACTGAGGCCCTACCAGCTAGGGAGAGCTAGGCCCATATAGCCAGTGGGTGTCTTTGAATGTTATGATGGTTGAGTTACACAATCTATGCTAAAGTTTGTAAAGTTCATGTTAAGTCTTTTCCCTATACTGACATATGATATATATATATATATATATATATATATATATATAATGTATGTTTATGCATTTGATGATATCCATTAGATTTGAATGATTTTGAACTATTGACCATGTTAGTTTTTTTAACCTAATCCCTGA
This sequence comes from Capsicum annuum, assembly GCF_002878395.1. Classification (NCBI taxonomy): domain Eukaryota; kingdom Viridiplantae; phylum Streptophyta; class Magnoliopsida; order Solanales; family Solanaceae; genus Capsicum; species Capsicum annuum. The sequence goes on along the minus strand of NC_061113.1, from coordinate 190,647,511 downwards.
GTTTCATACTAGTGCTCCAACCGCTAACCGTCTTCGGACATTGTATCCCCATACGATGCAGGAGCTGGTCATACTTCTACTTCTCTTGCTCAGTGATTAGGATTCAGGATCAGCTCGTGAGTTGACATTAAAATCGTGAGCTTCCATACTTTGTAAGTCTATATTTTATGTTTTGGTCTCTTATGTCTCAAAATTTTTAGACCTCTTTTTGGCTATACTCGGGGGAATCTCCCGACACTTTGTTAATATTTAGTTTGGTTATTTTGTTAGAAAGCTTTGTTTGGCTTACTGTGTATATTGGGTGATATTGGTCGATTGTTTGGCCGGTCACCGATCATTGTTTATAGACTTGTTTTGAATCTACTTAAGCTTATGGCATGCTATCTTGTTATATGTTCAGAATTCACCCGACATTGGAGGATGTTGTGCTTTGTTTGGTTAGGTCCAGGGGGGTGATATCCGGTCCATATGGAACTTAAGATATCCATCACGGCCAAGCCCTGGTTCGGGTCGTGACACAAATACAAACTTCACCTCCTTCTCCAACAACTTATATAAAGATTTTGCAATTTTAAATAAGTCCTTATGGATCTCTGATAGAATCCTGTATACCCTAACAAAATGCAAATAACCTTCACAAAAATTATAGGAAATAACTTTTCAATTACCTCAACCTTTGCCTAGTCAACTTCACTTGCCTTTTTAAAAAGTTTATGACGAAGCGTTATTCCTATTTTCACTATGAATTGACGCTTCTCCCAGTTTAGAACCAAGTTACAATCGTTGCATCTCTTCAAAACATTAGAGAGATATGCTACACATTCTTCTAATGAATCATCATTAACTGAGAAGTCAACCATGAACATCTCAATAGTGTGCTTAACGAAGTAAAAAAGATGACCATCATGCAATTCTGAAATATTTTGGGTGCATTACACAGACCAAAAGGTATCTTCTTAAAATCAAAAGTCCTATCTAGAAAAGTGAAAGTGGTCTTCTGTTGGTCTTCAGGAGAAATATAAGTTTGATTAGAACCTGAATAATCGTCAATAAGATAATACCATCCTCTTCCAGCAAGACATCGAAACACATTATCTATTAAAGGCATCAGGAAGTGATATTTCTTAATCTGTTCATTCAACTTCCTATAGTCCATGCAAATATGTCATTTAGTGTTTGGCCTCATAGGAATAAACTCATTCTTCTCATTTGGAACCACTATTATTCCACCCTTATTTGGTATACATTGGAAAAGGCTCACCTACTTATTGCCTGTAATCTAATAAACTATGATCACATCCAACCACTTGATGATTTTCTTCATTACTACCTCTTGCATAGGTGAATTCAATCTCCGTTGATGCTTGATACTAGAAACATAATTCGGCTCAAGTTGGATTTGTGTGTACAAATTTCAGGCGGATTCCTAAATAATAGTTGTAGTGGATCATCTGATATCTATAGTGGATCATCCAGTGGTCCTCTTAAACCTCTTCAAAATAGAAACCAATGCCTCAACTTGCAAATATACCAAAGCATCTATAATAGTAATTGGAAAATTATTGTTGACTCCTAAAAAATATATAATAAAAATATGATGGAAGAGATTTGAGCTCCAAAATTGGAGGCTCCTAAATAGAAGGTTGAGCTAGTAAGGTAACTTTGTTCTTAAAATAAATATCTAACTTCTTTGGTGAATAACTGTGTGATTCCCTGCCTTCAAGTGTGCTAGCCATATCATCAACACCCTCAACATTATCACCCTCAAAATTCATACTTACTGCTGCAAGGGACTTAACTTAAGGTCTCTCCCTAATAGGAGCTACCATATCATCCTAATTGACTTTATCTATCACAGAGATCACACGCATGTTTTTTTTTTCTTTATGGATTGTCATGATGATAATGCACAAGCTATACCTTCACTCTAAATATTATGCAGTTTTTGTAAAAATATTGAAACCCAGGTTGGGGTCAATCCTAAGGGAATATGTGGAATCACGGCTCTCAGTTTTTGTAATCAACTGGTAAAACTGGAAATATAAATGTGGGGTTTTGAGTAGCAATATCGAACAAGTGGCGTATATCAACTTCAGTTGTAATCAGTCGTAAGTGAACACTAGGATTGTGTTCATTTGGCTTTTCAACTTCGTAGGCGTATCGTGCTTTATTGAACCAACCCGATACCTTGCAGGAAAAATCTAATAAGTTATGTACCATCAATAGTATTTTGGATGAACTAAAAGATTGCACCCTTTACCTTTTGAGTCTCAGGATGTCATCTTACTAAACCTTATCCTAATCCCAGTTAAATATTACCTTTTGAGTCTCTAGTTATTAGATGACAACTAACTATCTTACTTAGATAATACCTAGCAGCATTGATCGATAGTTAAACTTCAAATTTCTGTTGTCATTATCTTTTCATTGTCACTACTCCTCTTTTGGAGTAAGTAGCAATAATCTAGGTGGTATCCTAACGTCTACAACTACTAAGATAACTATTAAAGTGAAGATAATAAAATGCATGAATGGTTATTGGTTCAGAACAACAATAACACTTCCCCTACTTCATCAATTCGCCAGGGTTTCCACAACCCTTGTTAAGGGTTTTTAGCCACTCATGCTTGTGATGTAATCAACAACATTGATGATTGAAAACATAAGATGAAATAACAATAATCACAAGTAAAAATCCAAAACTTAAACATAATTAATCAACCAAAATAAATACAATAGAATTCCAATTCCAAAATTGAATCTCAGAATCAAAATATATTTGTAAGTATCAAGAGTGCGTAACTATTACTAAAAATACATAAAGGGTATTTATAGTACGTGAGGAAACCCTAAAATCAGTGCCCGAATAAAAAAGGACAAAAAAGGGTTGGTGTCTACTTGTGGTGTCCACATGCGGCCTGGCCTTAGGCGCATGTTCCATATGCGTCCTGAGGTGGGCGCATGTTCCATATGCGTCCTGAGGTAGACACCTACATGTTCAGTAAAATTTTTCTGCAACTTCTGCTCTCGGGATTTTGGACATCTGGAAATTACCTTACCCATATGTGGTCCACATATTGACATAGGTAAGTGCCAGAAGATCTTTTTCAACTCTTTTACTCTTGGTATATTCAATTCCAGTACTTACCTAAGTCTCATACAGACCACATGTGCTATGTGTTGTCCTCATGTAGACATAGGTAAGTGCCAGGCTTTCCAATACTTGCAACTAAGCTTCAAATCTTTAACTTTCATCACATGCTTTGATCATGAACGTCCAGAAAGAGTCAAGAGTACCTAAAATAGATCAAATAAGTAGCCAAAAATACCATTTTAATTTTTTTCACAAACTCAGCATCAAAAACCTGGTTTCCTGCAAAACATACCCAAAACACATCATCTTTAACAAAACAACCTAAGAAACTTGCATATTTTCATAGTTTTAAGCATCAAAAGTTCTATATTTCAATAGCACATCAACACCCTCAACTTAGAACGTTTGCATATCCTCAGAAAACACAATACAATAAAACAAAACAACATAAAAAACGATGCTTAAATAGGAGAATCTACTTCAATGTAGTCAATCAACATTCTAAGCTCAAACAAAAATACCCCCTCCTATCTTTACTTTTTAGAACTAACTGTGTATAAACATGAAGCATAGAAAAGTGACACAATGGGATCAAGGTATGGAATTATATTAGCAACAGACAACCATGCATATGTACAAGTTACACTACCTAAACGCGTAAACAACTAGCAATATGACTCATGTGCCTTCACAAAAAGATGTCCCACTCACCTATATGAAATAATGTATGTCAATGCAGGGACTGTCAAGAGACACACACTCTTAGAAGAGAAGTTCTAATCAATGTACATCAAATACCATAAGCTTGCCCTTATTTTCTTTTTCTTAGTTTTCAAACAATCAGGCTAGGATCACTATAGGATATTTCTCAGCTTGTAATGTAGGTTTGGAGGCTGGTATGGTACATATAGACATATCAAGTGATCACGCCTCTTTGGAACTACACTAACTTTGGGGTCTCACATATTATCCAATTTTTCTTTTTATTTCACCGTTATTTCACTATTTTTATTCTTTATTGCACATTCAGGTTAGTTGTGGTCTTTTATTCATTATTTATCACTTTTTCACATTTGTTCTTTTCTTTTCTTTTTTTTTTCATTTTCTACCACACCTAGCCCTACTAAATTTTTCTCTTATTTTACCCTTGGACATACCTACTTTACATTACACACCCCTATGATAGCCACCCTCAACTTAGGAATTTTTCCTGAGTTGAGATGCACAATGTCCAAAGAGGGATGTGCCAAAATAAGTTATTAAAAAAAATGGGAAGGTCAACGGTGAAATAAGAAAAATAGGTTGTAAGGCTCAAAACAGGAATCAAGGGATATTATCTCACATAGGGAAGGTCATTTAGGTTAAAAGTGGACTAAAATAAGAAATGGACTATTATCATTTCCTAACTGAATCTCCCACAACCTAGGCAAGACTAACCGAGCAAGTTTTAAATTCAACAAACAAAAGGAATTAAGTAGCATCCCACACATACACGACACAGAGTCAATATTACAAGCTATTATATATCCGATTCATGCAACTGTTAGCAAGTGATTATCATGTCCCTAATCCTAATGTTGTAACAAGATTCACAATGCTCACACATATATACATTCACACAGTTCTAAAATAAAAATTTTGGAGGGTTATCATTTGTCTAAAAAATCAATAAAAAATATGACAACTGCCCTAAATATTTAAAAATCTCCTAATTACATAAAAATACAACATAATATGAAGTAAAAGATAATACGAAACAAATTTTAACCTAGACATGCCGATTTTACAACTATACCATGGCCGACAGAAATATAAGCATGAAAACAAAAACTCGCAGCGGCTATGATATACCCCACCCCCAGCTAAACATTATGCACTATCCCCAATACACTAAAATAATATAAAATAAAGAAAATAAGGAGATACATAGGCCGCACTAAGCATCCTTGTCATGATCATCCCCAGATGGGGGCATATCAACTGATTAAGGTGGTAGTGGTGGTGATGCACGACTAGAAGATGCACTCGTTGTTATTACTGCACGCCTCTCCCACTCAACAAGTGCAGAATCTATCAAATTATGTATGGTCTTTTTAAAGGCCTGATCATATGGCATATATGGATCATATAGGTCTCCTATGTGTCCTCTCTTAGCCCTAATTATCAGAACCTCCTCATTATTCTACATAAAGAAATCAAATATTTAGGAGTATATGGAGGTGATATCTGGACCACTTGGGGTATGATTGAAGGAGGGCTGTTACCTGGATCTTTGTGAGAAAGTATACCTCTACTAGCAATATATCTAAGTCCTCCCTCATCTGGGATAGATCTAGTATCTCGTTCTTTATAAATATGGATGTAACACGTCTCTCAAAAGTATCAAGACCTGCTTGTAAGTCAACACAAAGCTCATACATGGTAGCTCTCTATGCAGCCTCCCATCTAGCCTCTGTCATCTACAATCTAGTCTGAATCCCTGATCACATCTACTCATATAGAGTACTCATCTCGATCTCAACAACTCATAACCGATCATCAGTGGGCCTTTAACTATCCACTATTATCTAGAAGAACTCTTGAGATATTGTAATCATATCTGTAGTAGAAGTTGTTGTGGATGGGAGAGTGGGCTTTAAAGATATGCCAACCGGCTCTAAGGTTAAAGTCGTGGCTGATGAAAAATTGGCTAGTTTTCCCTCACCCTGAGTACTTAAATCTGGGTCCTCTATCTACTCCTCTATCTCTAAATCAACTCTAACTCCCACATCACTTCCATGTACCTAAACTGGCTCTATGGAAACTGGTGGACCCTCAGTATGGGCACAAGGTATTGTGGTAGGCTTACTAGATCTCCTAGGAAGGGCCAGGCGTGATAGATCTTTCATACTCTTTGTCTATATAGTGGATATTATAAGTACCCTTTTATCTACTCCTGCTATCTCGAGTACACTGTCCTTGTCACATAACCTCTAAATAAGTAAAGGGAATGGTAAATTTGTCGCCTCCCCAAAAGATTTATCATGAATCTTATGCTGGAGAATGGTTGTAAAATCAATAGCATATCCGACCATCAAACTAGTAATCAGGGCTACTCCCTCCCAAGTAAACACATTATCTAAAGTAGTAGGAAATAGTTGATATCAGATGAGCAACCAAAAAACCTTGGCATCAAAAGTTAGAGAACCCTTCGTTATCATACTATGTCCCTCGATCCATGGGGTCTCATCACCCAAAAGTAAAATAGAGCTGGCTATCCACTTAGCCATCTCAATTCTCTCTCGTATATGCTCAACCTCCTACATAATGTGTCTATCACTTTCTAATATCATTTTGTAATCACACTCTACTATAGATACAGGAGTGATATACTCTAGACTAAAAATGACCCAGCGAATAGTCTCTGTTGAAAGATTAACCTTGACCCCTCTCACAAGGGTTTAATCAAGCTGTGGATGATCCATATGTCTCATCAAGCTAAGAGAGTTGTGTATCAGAAGAACTACTGTAGCATTATATGATGCATAAAAATCTTGCACTACAATTGGGCTGTAAGAACTGAGTGTTATAGTCATCCACTCTAATTGATAACGATCAAAGAAAGCCTGCAACTGTGGTAATCGACTCGACCTAGATAGAGCAATCCTGTACTCCAAAAAAATAAGCCTGTTGGGCCTGCTGGCCTCTAAAATGCAACAATCTATATCAAATATCTTCTGCATCCCCTCTACGCACCACCTTAGATTTTCCTCATCAAGAGGTGCCTTCGAGGCATGTGTGGCTGCAGGATTCTGCCCCTACTATACTGGTGTGCCCTCATATGGAACAATCATCTCATAGGAATCTTTCTCTATACACTCCTCAAACTGGGGTACATCTGACTACTTTCCATGAACGATGATACCCTCCTCATACTAGGATACCGCTGATGACTTCTCTCGCTCTGCGGCCTCAGATGAATCCTGGGATCCCTCCTCAGATTAAGGGTCCTGAGCTACACCCTGTGTAACTGGTTATGAACCTTCCAAATCATCATCATCATCATCATCAGCTGGCGGAGGATAATATGGAGGTGATCTCCGTGCTAACTTTATCCTCGATCGAGCTACACGTGCCTATGTAACCTAGACAATCTGAACAGCCTCAGTTTGAAATGTAGGCTGAGTAAAGGATGGCCATCTAGCCCACTGTGAATACTCAATTAGCATCTATCCCATCATTCCTATTAAATTAGTCTCGGCTATCTGGAGCTTCTGACTTATAGTCACTCTGCATGTTACACCACCTGTAACCTCTCTAAGTAGTGTAACCGAGTACTCCTCCACCGAACCATTAGGCTCGGGGGGCTCATCTCTTCTCCTTGATGTATCAACCTTCTTTATCTTAGCATCTTTTGGTGCCATGTGTACCTGAAAAATTAATCATTAGTTTCCAACAAAAATTAGGGATTGCAAAAGTTGAGGAAAAACTCAAAATTTGAAAAGTTTGAATTTTTCCTCAATTTTTGTACCCTTATAACTTATTTGAAGTACGAAAAAGTACAATGCACACACATATATCAAAAATCATGATTTTCAATGCAAATTAACATGCCCAACCTTTGTTGTTACTCCACTTGTTCAAGTTCAACTTTCGTTTAGGGCCTAACCTTAAAAATTTATTCAAAAAAAAACCCTACGTAGAGATTATAGGCTAATTCAAGGATCATACATACAAGAATGATAGATTATATATTTAGCATGGTAATACATATATCAAATTGTTTATTCAATAAATAAATCAATACATAACCATTAGGATTTGAGAAAGTTTCCTCTTTTATGATAATCCGGAAGTGAACAATGAAAAAATCAAGAAAAACCCAAGTTTGAACTTGTTTTTAATATATTTGGACAAGTTGATACCTCAAATAAGTTCTGATTTAGCCTTTATTTAAGTGAAGAATTAGTTTATGATTTAATAGGGAAGTTTGGATCTAAAGAGAAAAGTGAGATTTTGAGGATTGAATGAGGCAAAAGGTGTTTAAATATTAAGGAGGGGCGATTTAGGTCTTAAATATGCATTGGTGGGCCTAAAATTTTAATTAAAATTTGGGCCCACAAGTTTAGAACTTGCGGCACACACATGCGGCTACCACATGTGGCCTGCCATGTGGAGCATTGCCACATGCGGCCCGCATGTACAGGGCGAACGTGCACCTAAATTTTTGTCCTACTTTCCTATATTTTGGACTTGGAATTGTGATATTTACCCAGCTACTTATGGTCCCATAACTTGAGTTTACGGTTCCAAAAGTATGACTATGTGCTAAAGTCCACATCTTTCCACTCTCATCCTTAAAATTTTATTTTTTTAATTTATTGCTTTCTTTACTAGACTCGTGTGGGACTCATAACACTGATGGGTTGGTCACAAAGTCCCCTTACCTGGAAATTTAGGCATGTAGCAATCATATCATATTTTGGGTAAGTCCATAAGCTATAAACCTACAAAGTAAAAACAAATAAAAGTGAACGCTAAAATAGTTAGTTGCCTCCCACTAAGAGCTTGATTTAACATCGTGGCATGACGTGGTTGTGTTGGTTACTCAGACTTTAGCAACAATCCCATGGGTTTCCTCCCATGCATCTCTTGATTTAATGTTGTGGCACGACGCGAGTATCTATCACCGACACTACCCTTATGTTGGTTGTCTGCTTTATTAATTTTTAGTTGTTGAATGTGGCCTCCTTACCATTGACTCTTAATTTTAGCTCTCTTTTCTCCATGTTAACCATCGTACTTCCTGTGTCCATTCATGGTCTTCCCAATTTAATGGCATCTCGATGTCAACCTCACAGTCCAGAATGACAAAGTCAGTCAGAAAGATGAAGTTGTCAACTCTCACAATCATATCAAATGAAATGCCCACAGGTTTCTTTACCATGCGGTCACCCGTCAATAGCTGCATTACAGTTGGTTCAGGAGGATTCAAGCTCAATTGCTTAAATACATCTAGCAAAATCAAATTTATGTGGGCTCCTAAGTCACATAAGGCTCTAGCAAATTGAGATGACCCAATAGTACATGGTATAGTGAATGCTCTGAGATCATTCTTTTTCTAGGCCAGATACTTAGTAGTGACTGCACTAAAGTAGTGCAAGTCATCATCATCCTCTATCATATCTCCTTTCTTCTTTGTAATCAATTACTTCATAAACTTGGCATATCCAGGCATCTGCGCCAACACCTCAAGAAAAAGAATATTAAAGCTTAACTCTTTCAGAATCTCAATAAATCACTTAAATTTCCCTTCATATCTTTTCTGCTTCAGTCACTGCGGAAAAAGTGGGGGTGGTCATAGAATTTACCATATTTCCTACTCAACAACCAAACCCTTATCTCTTTCCTTACTAGCTACATTATCACCACCTATTACCTTTTTTGACTCTACAATAGGTGTCTCATCAATAGAAGCGTCCTCATGTCTTGATCGGGGATCCACAGTAGTCATACCAATACTTGTGGTAATATGAAGAACATGACCGATGTTTTTAATTTTTATTACAGTGTTGCTCGAAAAGGTACCTGGCTGAGTCTTGTTTAGTGTTGCTGAAATCTGCCCAAACTGTTGCTTCAACTACTTGATAGTAGTGGCATGGGATTCAAACTTTTGGGTCAACCCTGAAATGTCATCCTTAATCTCCTTAAGGCTAAATCTTGACTCTCTTTACCATCCATCAGTGTAGACAACCTTTCATCAACATTTCAACTTTTAAATTCAAACAAATGATACGAAAAGCTAAAATGGGGGTTTTCAATAATCAAACAAATGTTAAAGTTTAATTTTCTTCAGAGCTCAAATCTTAAACTGTAATATTTCAAATCGATGATATAGAGAAACTAGAGTTGTGATCACTATGATTAGTAATCCTCCATTGAATAACAATTGTAGTATTGGATTCTCGTGACTTATGGGAAACACCAAATTATCAATTTCGACAACCCATCTAAGTGTTTCTCAACCTACCTAGATGTTGAACCACCTAATTATCTCAAACTTAGGAAAGCATTCTATTCATAGTGATTTTATCTCGAGTTGATCAATATTGTTATAGCATTAATCATTAGATGAGAACTTAACCTTCCCAAATCCTCATTGATAATTCAATTCTTAGTAGGGTTAATTTCTTATCTTAAGACAGTAAGCAAGGCCTATTGTTTGCAACCAACAGAAAATAATTAATACAAAAGAATTATCAAGATGTTCCTACAATCACTAAAACCCTAACCAAATATTAAATCTATGGAGGAATAATCATAGATCCCACAACCCTAGTTGTGGGTTTTAGTTCCACATGAGAAAGAAAGAGATAACAATAATTATATTTATCATTCAAAGTAATTAAACTTACAAAAGATGAAGTCTGAAGTTGATTCTCTTCCAAGTTCAAGAGTGAAATCTCAAAACCCATTCTATGTTAAGAGTCCCAAAAAGAAAAGTAAACTCCCTTGGAATAAGTTCCAAAATGTCGAGTACCAGCCCCCAAGAAAACACTAAAAAATACTTTAAATAGTTCACCCTAATTATGGAAACAAAATCACAGAATTCAATAATTTTTTGGACAGGTGACGACATTTTGTGACGCCTTATTAGGAGTCTGACGACTTATCACAAATGTCGTCAGCTCCTCTTTGCTTTTGATACTTGCTGCCTTAAGGTTGATGATGAAACCTGATGACTTATCAACTCCTTGATGACTTATCAGAAAATATCGTCACAACTTTATGCTGAGGTCCATTCGCTGTCTAAGGCTGACGCTATCTTTGATAACTTATCACATGCTGACTACTTATTAGGAATGTCATCAAACAGACTTCTCTTCTATTTTCTTCAGATTTCAACTCTTTTGTTTCCATCCTTGTTGGTTCTCTTGCATCTTGGCTTCTGCTGCAAAATCAAAGATAAAACAATTAAAAATGACAAAAGTTGCTTAAGACTTTGCAATTATTCTCAGTTAAAAGCCTCAAATGTGTTAGCATCTGCTCACACTTCAACACCCTCAACTTAAAATAATTGCTTGTCCTCAAGCAACTAAAACACAATACTACGATGCTTAACCAAGAGACACATAAGATACCTATGACAGTTGATGATCTATTTTAGCTCAAAACACATTACTCTCGCCATTTTCAATTACTTTAAACCCAACTGTGTATATGATTGAAGATCAATAATGGGACACATAAGAATCAAGATATGGCATCAATTTAGCAACAACAACCATGCATGTATCAATCTTACACTATCCAAACAAGTTAGCAACTAGCAACATAACCAGTGTGCCCTCACTACAAAGAAGTTCCACTTTACTTAGATCAGACATTACATATATAACCATAGGGACAATCACCATACACTAACTTTCAGAATAAAGTTCCAATCAATGTATGCCGAATACCATAGGCTTGCCCTTATTTTTATTACCAAGACTTTCAAACAGGTCAGCTAGGATCACTATAGATCTTCTTTTTGGCTTGTAAAGTAGGATAGGGACTGCTATGATACTCGATGATGTTTAAAGTGATTAAGACTCCTTGGCACTACACTAGATTTTGGGGGTTTCACTAATTAGCCTTTTTCTATTCTTCTCTTTTCTTGATCACACTTATTCAGGATGGGTGCGGTTCTTTTCTACAATTATTTTTTTTCACAACTTTTCTTTTCTTGCTCTTTTCCACCGCACCTCACTTTTTATTCTTTTCTTTTACTCTACCTTTCTTCATACTTATTTTACATCACGCACCCTTATTATAGCCACCCTCAACTTAGGTTATTTGCCTAAGTCAAGGTGTACAGTGTCCAAGGAGAACCAGGGCCAAAATAGGTTCATTATGATATAAATGGGAAGGTGATAGGTATAGTAAAAAGAATAGGCATTCAAGCTCAAAATAAGAATCAAGGGATATTATGCATACAGGGAAGGTCATTTAGGCTAAAGTGGGCTAATATCAAAACGGCCTATGATCCTTTCCTAACCCCTATCCTTCAACCTAGGTAAGACTAATCGGGAAAGTTCTAAATCTAACATACAAAGGGAACAAAGTAAAATGTCACACTCACATGGCACACTAGTATATCATAAGTTACTACTTATCCGATTCATGCAATTATTTAGCAATGGTTATCAAGTTACTAGAACTAATACCGTACAAAGATGAACAGTGGTCACAATTAGATGCATATCACACAGTTACAAAGTAGACAATTGGAGAGGTATTCAAAAATCAACAAAAATATGTCAACTACCTAAGGTACTTGTATTTCTCCTAATCAACTACAATATTTTACAATAAATTAAAATACGCCTAAACATGCCGGCTCTACTAGGAACAAGACTGTGGGGAAAAGAGACACGGGAACAAAAATCCCAAGAGGACATCAACACCCACAAGTAGCCCCACCCTCAACTTAAAATCATGCAATGTCCCTAATGTGTCAAACCAAAACAAGAGAGTTAGAAACATACTTGTGGCACCATGGGTGCAAAAATTTGATGTCAATCACATAATACGAATACAAAAAATAAAATACCTTGGGTTGCCTCCCAAGCAGTGCCTGATTTAACATCGTTGCACGACTAGGTTATCTTGACTACTCAGAATTCATCAAGATACCTTAAAAGTGCTTCATACTTTATCCCTCCACTTAGATGATTTGAATTGTCGGCCCATTTTTTGATCTTTACATCTTTTAGGTGAGTTGGGAAAATGTGAGATCATGGTAAGAAAAGTTCTATCATGCCGCTTCGAAGACTTGAAACGCTTGCCCAATTTTGCACCAAAATTTTGTGTGGGCTCATTTGGCAACGGCGAGAATCTTAAAAAGCCACTAAATGGACATTTATATTTAAGCTTCTTGACTTTCAAGATTGGAGTTGTATTATACCCTTTTAAAAAAGACAAACTCCAAAATATAGGAATTTTCCTCCTTATTAACACATCATTTTCTTGGGTGATTCGACTTTTATAACATCCACCAAGCATAATGTTAAAAATTGATTCGAGTGAGGTCTTATCCCTAATTTTGGAGTTGCATCCTTCTCGACCTCTTCACCCCGAATTGGGCTAGAGTATTTATAAGAGATTGGCTTGGTTTCTTCTTTTGTCTCTAGCACTATTTCCTTAATCTTGGCATCATCTCTCACATGGTTGGTTCGGTTGGCTGGGAAATCATTGAGGGTTTCTCAACATCAAGCTCAACATCAATATAGGGTTCTTGCTTCTCATCTTCACACTCTTCCATTATTTTAAATGATTCCACAAATAAGATATCATCTAAACTTAATATAGAAGAATGCTTTGAATGATTGACCTCTATATCCATCTTCTCATGAATGATTGGCTTCATGTCTTGATGCATATCACATATAATATCATATGTTTCTTTCTAGAGATCCAACATTCATTGAAACGTAGCTTCAACACCATACTTACCGGTGCTTCGTTCTTTATTTTCTTGACCATAAGACCTATCAAACTCATAAGAAGAACTATAATTTAGGTTAGAGCAATAGAGGGAGGGGGAATTTAGGCAATCACTCCAATGTCCATCTTGACCACCACATACTAAACAATCATACTCTCGATAGAATGGAGATAGTGCACATATCTCTCTCTGGGGAGCATATCTATCATCTTGCCAAAAGAAAGGTCCATCACAATATAGACAAGGATCATCAAGATAAGATTTCCAACCAACAAGATCATGTTCATTCCATGATTCCATAGTAGTAAGTAAACTAAAATAAAAATCTACCTAACACAAGAACTAAAAGTAAACTAAAAAAAATATTTACAAGTTTGAATTCAAGCAAGTAGGCTAAAATTCCAAACCAACTCAATACGCCAAATTATTCTCCAGCAATGGCGCCATTTTTTATAACACTCAACTTACACATCAGTTTAGTGTAAGGCAGTCGTTGTTAATATATTAACCCAACTTTTGGAGTCGGGTTCAAATCCACAGGGAATAATGCGAGTGACAATTAAACTAATTTGAAACTATAGCTATAAGTTGAATTCAAACAAATGATACGAAAAGCTAAAATGGGGGTTTTCAATGATCAAACAAATGTTAAATTTTAATTTGCTTCAGAGCTCAAATCTTAAATTGCAATATTTCAAATCGATGATATAGAGAAACTAGAGTTGTGATCACTATGATTAGTAATCCTCCATTGAATAACAGTTGTGGTATTGGATTCTCATGACTTATGGGAAACACCAAATTATCAGTTTGGATAGTCCATCTAAGTGTTTCTCAATCTACCTAGATATTGAACTCTCTAATTCTCTCGAACTTAGGAAAGCATTCTATTCATACTGATTTTATCTCAAGTTGGTCAATATTGTTACATAATTAATCATTACATGAGAATTTAACCTCCCAAATCCTAGTTTATAATTCACTTCTTACTAGGGTTGATTTCTTATCTCAAGCAAATCAACAGTACGCAAGGTCTATTGTTTGCAACCAACAGAAAATAATTAATACAGAAGAATTATCAAGATGTTTCCATAATCATTCGAACCCTAACCAAATATTAAATCCATGGAGGAATAATCATAAATCCCATAACCCTAGTTGTGGGTTTTAGTTCCACATGAGAAAGAAAGAGATAACAACTATTATAGTCATCATTTAAAGTAATTAAAGTTACAAAAGATGATGTCTGAAGTTGATTCTTTTCCAAGTTCAAGTGAAAAATCTCAAAATCCAATCAAAAAGTTGAATATTGAATTCTAAGTTAAGATCCCCAAAAAGAAAAGTAAACTCCCTGGGAATAAGTTATAGAATATCGAGTACCAGCCCCTAAGAAAACTCTTAACAATACTTTAAATAGTTCACCCTAATTATGGAAATAAAATCATAGAGTTCAGTAATTTCTCAGACAGGTAACGACATTTTGTGATGCCTTATCAGGAGTCTAAGGACTTATCATAGATATGGTCAGCTCCTCTTCACTTTTAAAACTCACTGCCTTAAGATTAATGATGAAACCTGACAACTTATTAACTCTTTGATGACTTATCAGGAAATATTGTCACAACTTTCAGCTGAGGTCCATTCTCTATCTAAGGCTAATGGTATCTCTGATAACTTATCACATGACTGATGACTTATCAGGAATGTTGTCAGACACACTTCTCTTATATTTTCTTTAGATTTCAACTCTTTTATTTCCATCCTTGTTGGTTCTCTTGCATCTTGGCTTCTCTACAAAATCAAAGATAAAACAATCAAAAATGACAAAAATTGCTTAAGACTTTACAATTATTCTCAGTTAAAAGCCTCAAATGTGTTATCATGTGCTCACACATCAGGTCCTTACACTCCAAGGTTGCCTATACTTGGGATCATTAAGGGAAACATTGTCTTTTGATGGCTCTCTTTTACACTCCAAAAGATCACCCTTCATTAATGGTATTTTAGTCATTGTTATGTAATAGTATAAATAGACCTATTAACTTTTATTTTCATTGACTTTGATGAATTGAAATTGATTATTACTCTTAGTGTAGTTTTCTCTTATATTAGCTATAGATCTTGGAAAAGACATTAGAATCAAGGTCAAACTTGTGTTGGCACTTTGGCAAAGAAAGGTGGTGCTTAAGGACTTGATCCCTTTCGTCCACCTAAGAGTGAGGTTTAATCCAATATTGGTGTTGTGTGTCTTGGTTTTTGATACACACCTTGGTGTTATCCATTGGTGTTGGTGAGGGTCTCATTATCTATCCTTTACATTTATGCAATCTTCTTCTTCATCTCCTTTCTATGTGTTGTTTTCTTTGTCTTGTGGTTGCTGATTTTTGTGTCTCAAGTCCTTAAAATCAGTTATTAGCTTTTTTTAGTGTATAATTTGGTATCAAATCCATGTATTAGAGTTGTTTCCACAACTATAAGTCCTTGATCTAAGAAAATCTTCACCAAAAAAGAGTTTAGAGTTAAAAAAACCGCAAAAAAGAGTCAAAAATCTGAAAATCTCAAAAAAAATTGGTGATGTCTTGTGTTGTTTGTGTAGATCCAAAAGTTGGATATATCTACTAAATTTTATTGTGTTTTTTTGGTTTCAAGTTCTAGATCCTTGTTCTCTTATACCTAGGGAGTCTAGATCTACACTTGGAACAAGATTTGGTCGATTTTGAGCTAGACCCACCATAGCTATGGCGTTTTTAAGGTTTGAAGAAGCTAGATCCATTTTGGGTTTGAGTGGGTGACGTGTTTAGTGACTTATTTATTGATATTTGATCTTACCTTGACCTAATGAACCTAGATCTAAAAGAAAATTGGAGATTAGAGTTTATTTGGTTAGGTGTCAAACTTTGGTAAACTCTTAAATATTCATTTTGTTCTTCCATCTTCATCAAGTTTTGCTAAGGAATAATATTCAAAGAGTGTGTTTGATCCAAAAAAAAAAAAGATAAGAAAGAGATTGTACTTGGTGTTTGTAAAGGAATTTTCCTTGGAATATTCATATTCATCCAAAAGAAAGAGGAGACAAAAGGAATAATTCAAGTACAATCCAAGTACAAAGGGGGGACCATTGTTTTTGAATTTCAATTGGAGGCTTAAAAGGGCTCCAAAACTTGATATTTCCCCCACAAATCATCATCATACTTCCCTAAAGTTGTGTTAGGCAGAGAGTTGACATTTGGGATTGAAAAATAATCATTGAATGCCACATCATCATTAGCTAAACGGCCAAATTGAGTTTCTAGTTAGATTTTCTAGTTTCTCATTTTTTTATCTAGTTTCTTGTATGTTAAATTCTATCACTAATTAACAAACTAGTAAGTACCTACTAGGTTGGTAATTAGTCTAAAGTCCGCTTTATTTTGTGTCTTCAATTTTGGTGTGCTTTTCTTTTCTTTTTTTAATTCGTAGTATCTTGTTGGTTCAAGTCTGAAAGCTATTTTTCTTTGGGTCATCTCAAACTAAAATTAATTTCGGACCAAAGTAGAATCATCCCTCATTCACTTGCTAAATATTTGCCGAGGTATCAATACTTGAAAGACCAAGTATAGGTAAAGCCGAGTGTGAGAGGGTGAGGCTTTTGGAGGTATCAATACTTGAAAGACCAAGTATAGGTAAAGCCGAGTGTGAGAGGGTGAGGCTTTTGAACTAACATTTTTGTTCGTTTTGTAGGTTTTCCTCTTGCTATTTTTTTTTCTCTTTTTAGGTACAATTGAGATGGAATCCAAGGATACCACATCCTAACCCATGGGTAATGACGTTTTGGGAGCCTTGATGGCTTGATTTGATGCACTTGCCTGAGATATGAATGGTGATATAGATGCTATGAGGAGAGACATGAAGGGTGATATGGATGCTATGAAAAGTGAAATAGTGACTATGAAGGGTGGTGTGATTAGAATGAAAGCGGGGGTTGATAGACTATTTCCACCTAAACCTCCATAAAATTCAAACCACTATGTCCCAAATCTACTTGACCAAAGACCCTACACTTCATAAAACCCTATGCCACAAATCTAAACCCATCATCAACTAAATCCAATGCGTCTTCTCCACAAGTTAGAATCCAAGGAGAATGAGTTCAAGCCTCAATATGGAGAGAAACTTAGTGGTGAGATACAAGAAGAATGTAAAGAGAAGAGGGAGAGAGAAAGGGAAACCATGGGTAGTGAAGTTGGAAGGGGAAAGAAATGCTTGATTATGGATCTTGTCCACAAAGAATCCTTGTTACTCACTAACCCTAATGCTAGCACTTTACCTAGCATTGATTCTATTTATGTGCAGGTACAAAATGATATGATTCCAAAGAAAAATGCAAGTGAAGTCCCTCCAAAACATGTTGGTGTTCCAAGTGCACTCTTGGCCGAGAGTAGAAGTCACACGGGATGCCCTAGTACAAACCAAAGTCACTATCATACATTATACACTCCCTTAAGTTTAAAATTTTGTGATTTTGCTATTAGTAGCCAAGGTGATGTGGTTTCGGGTTTACCTAATGTAGAAAAACGTGAATCTCTCCTTGGTAGTTCTGTTGTTGTGTATAATGCTCAATGTGCTCCTAAGAATATCTCACTACTTGAACAAGTGAATGGCATGATTGAAAATCCTCAAGTTGGTGTTCATACTTGTAATTTTGATCATGATATTGGGTATACTTCAATGAACTTGTGTGATGAAAGTCGTGACATTAGCCTAGTTCATAGTGACCATATGTATGGCAAAGTTGTGAGTAATGTCTTGGTAGATTATGATTTTGATCCTCTAGCACAAGGGATGTGTAATCTCCGTTTATACCCTTGGCTATATCATCCATTTGATCCTAGCACACTAGTGGGGTGGAGAAGGGATTGTTGCGGTTTGTGCTTGTTTTCCTTTAATGTTTACTTTGACCCTATCCTTTGTGATGCATATACTAAGCACTTCATGAACGAAACAAGGTATTTCTGGTTGTATTTTAAAAGTGTACCCCCTCGGCATAATGTCTTCACACTTGATTCCTTCCTATACTACCTCTTTACCTATGACGATAACCATATTAATTTTGAATTGTTATTATATAGAGATAGGAATTTTGGTGGCTGGTTTTCATGTTGGAATGATAATGATATATGGGTGAGGTGGATCTTAAGATCAATAGTGGCACCATACTTGATAAGGTCCTTTGTAGAGGTAATGAAACAAATGTATCTTAAGGTTTCTAATCCAAAGGTAGTCTTACCTTTTGGGTATAGTAAATCCATTAAGACCATTGTAGTTTCCTTATCTCTTGATATTTTTCAAAACCACTTCCTTTATGTCATTCATGCTAAATTCTTCATGTCACACACAAAGGACCAGTATGTGGTAGTATCGGATTGTGTTCCTTACTCCTTGATGTCTATATTGGCCATGTTCTTTGTAATGATCATACTAAATTTTTCATTGTCAAAACAAATGATTGATGGTTGTATATCAAAAGTGTACCCCTTGGCGTTCTTCTATCAATTGTTACACTAACCCTAACCCTCCTATCATGAGGAATATGTGCTTGTTTTCCCTCTCTTTGGTTTTACAAGGTTTGAATTTGAGGTCAAATTTCTTTCAAGATGGAGAGGATGATACAAGCATAAAGAACACAAGGATTACAAGGTCTTATCAAAGGTTCACGCTTCGGAATATCAAAGGTTCAAGCCTCGGATTTGAAAGTTCTTGAAGACCTTTTGGAACCATTACAAAGCCTTGATCAAGTTGAAGATTGGAGAAAGGGTCCTTACACTCCAAGGCCGCCTATACTTGGGATCATTAAGGGAAATATTGTCTTTTGATGACTCTTTTTACACTCCGATCACCCTTCATTAAGGGTATTTTAGTCATTGTTATGTAATAGTATAAATAGACCTATTAGCTTCTATTTTTCTTAGAATTTGATGAATTGAAATTGAGTATTACTCTTAGTGTAGTTTTCTCTTAGATTAGCTATAGGTCTTGGAAAAGACATTAGAATCAAGGTCAATCTTGTATTGGCACTTTGGCAAAGAAAGGTGGTGCTTAAGGACTTGATCCTTTTGGTCCACCTAAGAGTGAGGTTTAATCCAATATTGGTGTTGTGTGTCTTGGTGTTTGATACACACCTTGTTGTTATCCATTGGTGTTGGTGAGGGTCTCATTACCTATCCTTTACAATTATGCAATCTTCTTCTTCATCTCCTTTCTATGTGTTGTTTTCTTTGTCTTGTGGTTGCTGATTTTTGTGTCTCAGGTCCTTAAAATAGGTTATTAGCTTGTTTTAGTGTATCACTAAGAAAATTTGGGGTCGAATCCCAAGGGAATAAATGGAATCGTGGATCTCAGTTGTGTTAATCAATGGGTAAAGCTGGAAAAGTAAATCAGGGATTTTGAGTAGAAAAATCGAACAAGTGGCGTATATCAACTTTAATTATATTCAATCGTAAGTGATCACTGGGGTTATGTTTCCCCTAGATTCTCAACTCCATAGGATTATCATGCTTTATTGAACTAATCCAATACCTTGCATGTAGAATCTGATAAGTTATGTACCATTAATAGTCTTTTGGATGAGCTAGCAGATTTCATCGTTTAGCTTTTAAGTCTGAGGATGTCGCCTTACTAACCCTTATCTTGATCCCAGTAAACTATTACCTTTTGAGTATCTAGTTATTAGATGGCATCTAACAATCTTACTTAGATAATACCTAGTAGTGTGGATCGACAATTAAAGTTCAAATTATTGTTGTCATTAACTTTTCCTGGTCACTTCTCATCTTTTGGAGTAAGTAGCAATAATCTAGGTGGGATCCTAACATTTACAACCACTAAGATAACTATTAAAGTGAAGATAATACAATGCATACATGGGTATCAGTTTAGAACAACAATAACACTTCCCCTACTTCGTCAATCTGCGAGGGTTTCTACAACCCCAGCTTAGGGTATTTAGCTGCTCATGCTTGTGAAGTAATAAAAAACATTTATGATTGAAAGCATAAGATGAAATCACAATAATCACAAGTAAAAACCCAGAACTTTAATTGAATTAATCAACCAAAATCAATACAAGAGAATTCCAAGACCAAAATTGAATCTTGGAATCAAAATATATTTGTAGGAATCAAGAGTGCGTAACTAGTACTAAAAAAACACATAAAGGGTATTTATAGTACATGAGGAAACGCTAAAATCAAAGCCCGAATGAAAACAGACAAAAAGGGTCGGTGGCCACTTGTGGTGTCCATAGGCGACCTGGCCTTAGGCGCATGTGCCACCTACGGCCTAAGGCTGGGTACATCTAGACACCTACATGTGCAGGAAATTTCCTACACCTTCTGCTCTCAGGATTTTGGACTTCTAGTACTTACCTTACCCATATGTGTTCCATATGTTGACATAGGGAAGTGCCAAAAGTTCTTTTTCAACTCTTTTACTCCCGGGATCTTTAATTCTGGTACTTACCTTAGAATCATACAGACCACATGTGCTACCTATGGTCCACATGTAGAAATAGGTAAGTGCTAGGCCTTCCAATACTTGCAATGAATCTTCAAATCTTTAACTTTCATCACATGCTTTGATCACGAACATCCAAAACAAGTCGCGAATACCCAAAATAGATCAAATAAGTAGCCAAAAATACCATTTTTCATCTTTTCACGAACTCAGCATCCAAATACTAGTTTCCTATAATACATACCCAAAACACATCATATCTAACAAAACAACCCAAGAAACTTTCATATTTTTATAGTTTTAAGCATCGAAAGTACTATATTTCTATAGCACATCACACAACTCAAAAATCAAGGGTCATGATAGCACTTGTCGAGGCAAGCCTTGAAAAATAAACCTATCACCCAAACTGATACGGACAGGAAAAATAATTTCCAAAATAGGTAAGACTCTAGAACGAAGCCGAAACACACACAATAATGATAAAAACAAAAAATATGTAACAACAATACCATAGACCAAAATTTGGCGTCACAATAAACAAACCAACTAATACAACTCGAAGTCAAAATATACATAGGATATCCAGAAGGGGCAAACTTTATTTCTGAATACCAATAAAACATAGTATAGATAAGAAAAGGTAGTAGTCAACTCTTGATCCGTAGATCAACTGCTACCTCGAATAGACTCTAAGTATTGCCTGAATCAACTGTTGTGCGATGCACTCATTCCTGGATCAACACCAAAGGGGCATAGTAGGAATGAGTATGGTCCACTTATATTCAGTAGGTATTATAGGCCAACAACAACAACAACAACATACCCAGTGTATTCCCACCTAGTGGGGTTTGGGTAGGGTAGAGTGTACACACTATGGGAACATCACCTAAAATCAGAAAATGTCCCAAATAATAACCCACACCTTCTTTACTAATAGTTCTATAATATTCATATATACCACACGCCAATATAAGAAAGAAGCAAAGGTTTACAAATATCACATATACAAGTATGAAAAAAATTACATAAGGGAAAGTATCACATCAAAGATGATAATATAACACAGAATAAGCATATATATGAGATGTACTGAAGATGATGATGATGATGATGTGATGCCCGAGATTTTTACACAACCTCTGTATATACTTATCGAGATATGCTTACAGTAGTACCCATGAGGGGTTCACATCCCATATACAATCCAATATCTAATATTCAATACCAATATCTATAACTCCTCTCCAGCACATCAATTGGTAATGTATTTTTAAAGATGTTACATTTTCTGTCAAAAAAAATAATATTACCAGTATTACATGGTGGTACCAATGTTTCACGAATGTATATACTCTAAGGATGTAATGCTCACAACCAAACAAAAGGAGAATTTCCTAATCCAACCAATGTACCCACCATGTGACCCTAAATACACTCAATATTCCAGCCATCCATGAATCCAATGTAATCTATATGCCAATAGAGTAAAATACATAGTAATATGCCATAGATACCACATAAGCTCCAATTGAGTATTTTTCATTAAAAAAATACAATAAAATATACATTCACAAGGCCAAAAACATCATATAAGATCCCACATGGTCACACATAGGAAATAATGTTACAACACCATAATATGCCCATTTTCATGATTGGTTCCTACACCCTTAACATGAGTTTACACTAATATTAACTACCCAGCCCAGGCTAAAGAAAGTTAAGCCATAATTTACCTTAAATGTCAAAATTAGTTCAAATATCCTTCAACCCAGAGCTTTCCCTTCACGAACATACTTGGAATCAACTAAAATATACAAATAAAAAATCTACGCATAAAAAAGTCAACAATACCCATATTGCCCAATTTTGAGTTGGGATAAAAAAGAACCTCAAAATGAGTTTTCAAAAAAGAAGGATAAAATTGGAATTTTAGTCCAAAAATATATTACCCATGACTAAAGGAACTCATAGAAGAAAACTTGACTAAAAACGAGTAGAAGTTGAGATTTAGATTAAAAAAAAATACTAATTTAGCCTTATAGGACAAAATCCCCAAATTTCACTTTTAAATTCGAGTTTTTAAAGGATTTAAATGATACAAATTCAATAAAAATGATTGAAATAGGGATTTTAAGTTTGCCCAAGCTTAAAAATTAAAGACATTGCCCAAAAACTCGAAATCGAAAGCTTCAAGTCTTAAAAAGTGGTCAAAATTATGAAAATGAGGGATATATACAACAGGCATCACATAAGCACCACCTGGTCTCTTATGTAGACATCGCTGAAGCGACATCCGCTATCAGCCCGGGTGCCACGTAAGCAGACTTGTTGCCGCTTAAGCTACAATCGCATACACGATAAGGGAGTCACTAAAGTGACACCTCTAATTGACTGATAGGTCATTTAAGTGACACCTGTGGCTGAATTCTAGGTCATTTAAGCGACATCTTAGGCTGACTGCCAGGTCATTTAAGTGATCAAAATATTACTTAAGTGGTGCACTAGCTGGAGACTTGGAGCGAACCCCTTGGGATTCATCTAGAATCCCGAGAGCATAAATAAACTATGCTACCCTATCAAATTCGACTCTTTGGACCTAATGGCAATGTCAAATCTTTTGTTTAAAAAACATCATTTTTACAAAGTTGACCCCCAAAACCTAATTTCACAACTTTTCAAATCAAGGATTGGAATAAGATATAAAAGTCATAAAACCACATGAACCATGTAAGTAACCTAAAATCAATGTTCTCGATCTACTGGTGCAGTCCATTTTTCTATCCAATCCGTAAATCAATAAGTGTTGACCGAAGTCAACTATAATGTGTTTCAAGCTACCATAAACCATGAAATCACATAAATATTATTGAAATGCATT
The DNA here is from genome assembly GCF_002878395.1 of Capsicum annuum. NCBI lineage: Eukaryota > Viridiplantae > Streptophyta > Magnoliopsida > Solanales > Solanaceae > Capsicum > Capsicum annuum. The sequence goes on along the minus strand of NC_061113.1, from coordinate 190,623,574 downwards.
AGGAACCATGCCAATCATCCCTACAACTAAGAAATACCACAAAGCAATCATGGGAAGGTGTAAAGTGGTCAAATCACTTAGAAATAATTAATTCACATAATTACCAAAAATTAAATTGTTACATAGACTGGCACACATTAAAGGTAGCTTGTTTATTGTTCACCTAAACTTTTATTTGGCTAGTCTCTATATCGACCAATGCATGCTTAGTCCCAAAAATGAACTCCCTCAGATAATAGAAACCTCAAAGTCAGCCTTACAATCAAGGATGACAAAACTAGCTAGAAAGATAAAAGATGCAACCCTCACTAAAACATCACATAATATTGTCACCAATTTTTTCACAATGCGATCTATCATGAGAAGTCTCATCAAAGTAGATTTGGGTGACCTCAACCCCAACTATCTATAAACTTCTAGTGGCATCAAGTTAATGTTTCACCTAAAACATAAAAAGCTTTTGCGAAGTTGAAAGATCCAATAATGCATTGGATTATAAAGGCTCCAGGGTCCTCTTTCTTCTCAACCAAGGATCTAGAGGCTATTACACTACAATGGTACACATTGTCAATGGGATCATAATTCACCATCCTCTTCTTAGTCACCAAATCTTTCATAAGCTGTACATAACCTTGAATTTGTTTAAGGGCCTTAACTAGAAGGATATTCGCCATTAATTCCTTTAATATAGATATAAACTTCTGGTACTTTTCCTCTTCATCTTTTTTCTTCAATCTTTGTAGAAAAGGATGAGGAGTTCATGGAATAGGAGTCAATACTTTTGGGACCTCTTTGTCCTTTTCCTTTCTTGCTCTGGCCTCATGTTCATTAACTAGAGGCTTTTTAGATGTCTTCTCACCCACCACCAAGTGTTTATATTCAATATTCTTTCCTTATTTATAACTATTAATTCTACCTCATTATCAACAATCACGATCATAGGCAGATATAGGGTCATCTTGCCATTCCTAGTATTGATAGCCTAAAAATAACCATTATTTTTTGGATTCTAGATAGTTTTGCTTGGAAGTGTACCTTGTTGATGTTGATTCAATGTCATAGATATCTAACCACACTATTACTTAAGCTATTTTATGGTAGTAGTATGTGACAACCTTCTGATTCATCCCTAAAATATTCACCTTAATCTTCTTGAGACGATCTTCCACTTTCTCTACCTCTTTCACAACCTTTTCCAGCATGTATTCCATCCTTAAATTGCTCAAATCAGAATCACAGCTCCTAGGTGGAGCATAAAGGCCACTCTTATACTTATAGTCATCCTTTCTTCTACAATCACTATTTCCATACCTACTTCTATTTCTATACCAAAGCTTATTATAATTGTTATCTCCATTGTAGTTTCGATCTTGATTTCCTTTCCTATAGTTCTAATTTTATTTGTTAAACCCTTTGGTTAAAAACCATTTACCTCTTTGTCTAGATATGTTACCTCTTCTTTAGAATCTAAATTGTTATGCCTAGGTTCCTTACCTTATAAACCAACCATATTTACCAGCTCTGCTCTAGATATAGCAAATAAGTTTGTAAGCAACCCAATCTAAATCCTCAATTACTCTACCTCATGAGCTACTATCTCATCTAATGCTTTCTACTCTGCAGATGGTCTAATTATTTAAGTGCCTATAGATCTGTCTGTATCTTAAGTGTGCCACACTCAGTGGATTTGTAAGATTTGATCTGGAATATAGAAGCATATTCCTAGTACAGATTCATAAGTGCCCACCAATGATAGTATCTTTTACAATTTGGTATTTGAATTCAAGGCTCTGTAGAAGATCTCAAGAAAATTTCTACTAGTCATCAGGTGACTTGAAATATTTTATAGCTTTTTATTGAACCTAAATCAAGTCCTATATAGTGACTCCAAATGTAACTACCTAAAATTATAAATCTCATCATTTGACTACAACATTCTAGAAGGTGGGAAAAATTAGTCCTAGAACTGATTACTCAACTCATTCCAAATAGTAATATATCCATGTGGTACTTCAGCCAACCATAATATGGCTTTGACCACTAGGGAGAAAGGAAACAACCTCAGTCTAATCTCTTCATAATTTACTTCAGGTAGATTATAAGAAGAGCAAATCCTGAAAAAGTTTATCACATGCATATTCACATTATCAATAGGTAGGCTTGAGAATATCCTATTTTTAGCAAGTGGATCATGGCACTAGTACTGTCAAACTTAGTCCTTGGAGGCAACTCTGGTGGGATGATGACACTTGTTTCAATTGACTCTAAATAATACAAAACTTCTTTGGAATCTTCCAAGCAGTGAAGATATAATTATAGAGGTTGTTGCCCCTATTTATTCTCCATTTGTCGCTCTCATTAGGTGTATCTAGATTATTTGCATCATTTTGTCTAGCCCTCTCTTCTATAGCTACCCACTCGGCAGCCTCTTACTAGCATTTTCTGCAGCCATTAATCTAGCAGTGATCTATTTAGCAGTTTTCTAACCATCGTGCTGATGTGGTGGCTGATTCAAGATTGCAGCCTCATCATGGATGCCATCAAGCAGGGGTCTTTAACCATGGACTCTTTCATTCACCATTCTTCAATTATTTCTTGGAGTTCTCTCAAGCTCTATATCAATTGGAATTTGGGAATTTCCTTGAATACACCAGTGTGTTCTATAAAAATAAGAGAAAAGTAAAATCAGAAAAAATAACCAATAACCCCAACAAACATAATTAAATCAACTCTAGATCCATTATCCCTAGTGCCATCATATAAGAAGTCCAAGTCCTAGTCCCCAATCTAAGTCCTTTTCACAATTAGGTTGTATGATCGTGACATTAATACACAGGCATGGGATGCTTCCATTTGATTCCATGGTTAGATTCCATGATCATAGAATAAAGTCATTTGATGTAATTCTTGTCCAAAATACAACAATCCACTTCTCAAAATCTATTTGACCTGGAAACACCCTAAAACCCATCATATCCACCTAGAAATACCCTTGTACTCATAAATATTCATAGTTTTAAGCATCAAAAGTACCATAAGTTCATGGCACATTACCTTGATCCTATAATCTACCTTAATATTTCTTATAGAATGTTAATTATGCTCTAGTTTTATTGTGGCATTTAGAATCATAAAACTCCAACACTGTCCTTGGTCGAATCATAGTTATTTAATTTTCTTGTATTACTTTAATTGGATTATTTTATTAGTTACAATTCCTTGTGGGATCAATATTAAACTCAAAAGATCCACTTTATTACTTGTACAACCATGTACACCTACATTTGCATTTGGATGCGACACATTTTTGGTACCGGTGCTGGGGATCTTTCGATTTGTTTAGGGTAAAGTTTGCTATAGGATTTTCTTTCACTTTCTTAGAATAGTTTATTTGATCTTATATTTTTATTTTTTTTAGTATGGACACACTTCACCCACCCCTTAATTTTTATTTTTATTTTTCTGAGTAGAGTGCCTTTGAACCTACTATCCTTTTTAAATTTTTAAGAGTAATTTTTTGTTTTTCAGTCTTAGTTAAGTGCTACATATGACTGATTGATGCAAATTATTTCTGAATTTAAAATCATCTTGTGAAAATTGAATGACTTTGGTTGAGACACCTAGGCTCTTTTATTGGACTCTTATATGATGTTGGCTTAAATTTTAAATCTTGTGTTTTATTGATTGAGACTGTTTATGGATCCTTCTTGATTTGAACAAGTGCCATGAGTGTTAGGTATTTTTTATATTCCATGCTTTCATATTGATGTCTAAAACTTAATGATGTGTCGTGATATTATGGCACTTTCGACACTTAAAAATAGAAAAGTTTGCTAGTATAAAGGGATTTTTATATTAGTGTTTCGTATTTGAAGGTCAAACTATCTTTTAGAACTAAATTTTAAGAAATTTGGACTTAAAGGTATCCTATGAGCCAACCTATGACCGATGGATATGACAACAATAGTACCATTGGTATTGTGGATTAAAATAGTGAAATGACACCGGGTAGCTGTTAGACGAATGCACTGCACTATCGTACATGTATGCTAGGATTGTAAGATTGATCATGAGAAGATAGTATAGAAATAAGGCTTGAAGATGTTCAGTGTGAAGAGGATCAGAACATAAGATCCTATGATCGTGGGATGATACCATGATATCATATTAAAGAGTGTATGAGGATTAATCTACATAGTTAAAATAAGAGATAGAAGTCACAAAAAGAGGTCATGATCAAAGGAGAAAAGTATGACCTTGTACTATGCATTATGCCAATAAACATCTTCCAATATGCAAAAGTCAAGTATTATCTTACGAGCACAAAGTACGATCATGGGTTATACGTATGATTGTACCTTCCTTTATCCGATGTGCAGACTCAATAAATCCATTAATGTTCAAACAAGGTTTTATTTATGTCTATAAATACTCTCATTGGGTTTATTGTTTTCGTTTACATGCTTTTACTAATTTTGAGGCATATTGTTGTCTTTTGAAGTATTAACATTTATTTTTAGGATTTTAGCTCAAAGAGTGATTTTGTAATTATTATCTTCTTCTTCATAAGTTCATTATAATGACTTTTAACAAAATTATTATCGTTTACTTGAAATTATGAGTAGCTAAACACCGTAGCTAGGGTTGTGGGAACCATGATGGATTAATAAAGTAGTGCTTAAAGTATGACATAATTCTCAAAGGGTGTTTATGCATGTATTGTGATTCTCCTTAGTTTGATGGATTTTTTTATGGTGGCCAACACTAGAATCGCCTTATCATTACTCATAGTGAATGAAGGTGTAACAGATGGGAAAATAAAATTAATAAAAAAACTGAAAGCTATCAACCTCCATTTAATTAGACTTGAGCTACTAAATGGGATAGACTAATATGGATCAATGGTAGGGGTTAGTAACGCAAAACTCATGAGACGTTAATTCGTAATTAGGGATAGTCATATAATAGGGGCGTTCAGTTATTTAGATGAGTATAACCTACCGATTCTACATGCTAAGCACCATAAAAGATCATTAGTATGGTGAACCTACAGAGTTATACTGTTATGGGGAACACAGTCTTGGTACCTCTCCTACATTTTTTACAAATTCAATGAAATCAACAATTGTTACTATTAGAATTCTTAATTACAAAACCTCTTTTTTACTGGAGATTATTCACTGATTGCTTAGATAAACACTTGATAGATATTTTAACCTATTCATTAATTACTTAGATAAATAATTGACAAATATTTCAACCTATTCCTTATGGGATCAACCCTAACCCAGTTGGTTTCTACATTTGATTAATGGTCGCTATACTTTTATTAGAGGTATAATTTAGGTGAAATCAACTTTTGGTGTCGTTGTTAGGGAATACGATTATAGAGTTAATTGAGTGAGTTTGTCTAGCTATTAGTTTTTATTCTTGATTTTATTTTTTGTTGTCTCTAGGGTGCACACTGGTGTATTACCAATACTCGAAGTTATGATAATCTTTTGATTTCATTGATACAAAAATTGAAAGGATTTTGAAATCTAGAAAAAGGATATGAATGATGAAATTCATAATCAAGGATTTAATAACTTGGTAGTTTTAGCTGAGAGAGTCTTAGATCAACTAGGATATCTTCATGGAATTAGGAAACTATGGATAAGACTACTACTAGATTAGTTGCTGAGGAAAACACTAGATAAGAAGTTTCAAGGTAGGAAGAAAGGTAAGAAAAGGATACACAAGCTTAAATAAACCATCTAGTCATACTTAAGGAATGCGAAAGGTGGGGAAGAAATTGAAGGGTAGCAACCTCTGCAACAATATCTTCCTCAATTTGATGATGTAAAAGATGAACTAGAATTTCTATATCCAATTGAAACAAGTGTTATTATTCCAATGCCATTGACGTTAGGAATTAAGTTTGACATCACCATGGTATGATACCATTGCTAAACTTAAAAGCTGTGTTCACAGGCCATGATACTGCTGATGCAAACCTTTATTTGATAAACTTTGTAGGTATTCGTAATTTCTATAATCTACTCAAAGTAAGTCATGATGTGATTGAAATATGGTTTTTCTCTTTCTCTTTAGTGGAGGATGTTATATTAAGGTTTATAGAGTTTCCATATGGATCAATTACTAATTGGAATAAGTTCAGGACTTATTTCTTAGAGAGATATTTACCACCATCTAGAAAGTTGAAGTTGAAAGATAAGATTAATAACTTCAAGTAGCTATATTCTGGGGTATTCTATGAGACCTAGTTATAGTAAGGTGTTATATAGGGCCCGATTGAGGTTTAAGAAGAAGTTTCAAAATGTTCCAAATCATAGAATATTGAGTCGTAATTTGCTTGAGATATTCTATAGAGCTTTGAATTCTAAACCCAACGCTATAGTAGGACACAGTCATTGGTGAGGAATTTATAAGGTTATATTGGGACCAGGCTTTTGGGATTCTAGATTAAATCACTAAAACTAACCAGGGTTATCATACTCATGATATAGGCATGCCCCATATACACTTATATAATTAGGGAATTACTGAAGAAAAAAGCGCTAGATGACTCAATCTCTCAAGAGGTAGCTCATTTAAAGATCTAGCTTAACTTATGTACTTAGCAATTTGCACTAATGGGATCAGAAAAGTTTAATGTGGTTGATTAATATAGAGAGGCACCTAGGCATGATAAATATGATTTTGAAGAGGAGGCAAGTATCTTGACAATTAAGCGGTGAGTTTTCAAGACAAAGGCCAAGGATTTAATAAAGATACTTAGAAATCAAGGCAAGGAAATTAAGATCAAAACACTACAAAGATAACAACCATAGCAGGTCTGGGTATAGAGATAAAAGTAGGAGAAGAGATAGTGATTGGAAAAGAAAGGATGACTATAGGGATGGAGGTGGAATTTATGTTCCACTAGGGAACTATGATACTGATTTGAGTAATTCGAGCATGGAATACATGCTAGAAAAAGTAGTAAAAGGGGTAGAGAAAATGGAAGACTGGCTAAAGGATCTTAGAGAAGATACTTCGAGAATGAGTCAAAAGATCGAATCATAAGTGTAACGCCCCAAAAATTTCAACTAATAGTATAACCCTGTTTCAAGCTCATTAGAAATAAATTTAGTTATTTGTTAGATATATGATCTAGCTTGATGATTATTAGGGCCTCAAAAGTGTCCTATCTATTAGCGAATCAAAATATTCCTTGCCGATTGAATACTTGAGATGGATAGTGGTATGGTCAACTTCAAACGAGCATATCTCTCATTATACTATGAATTTATGAGCTCATGACCCACCAAATGATATATAATTGAATTAGATTTTCAATGATACCAATTTTTCCAAAATCCGTTATCGTACCAAAGAGTTATTCCCATTTTACTCTAGCGTATCAGCCTGGAAATTTCGTGACGGCTTGTCACAAAATATCGTCTCCATAAGCAGAAATTCGCAATATCCAATATTTTGTGATGATATTTTGTGACGAATTGTCACAAGTTTGATGGCTTGTCATAAAATGTCGTCAACCTTAAGCCGAAAATCATAAAATCCACTCTTTTGTGACAACATTTCATGATGACTTGTCACAATTCTAACGACTTGTCAAGAATGTCGTCAGCAATTTTTTTAGCAATTTAATGACATTTTTGCAAGGTTATTTTGGTCCTTTTCCAGCACTTCCCGCGACTTATAACCCTCAGAGAACGTATTTTCTTCTATTTCTCTTTAGTTAAACATTTGAAAATTCTCTACACTCCTTCAACCACAAAGTTAGGGTTTTAACATAAAAACTCAATTATCTAGAGATTCAAGCATGAGTATTCAATAATTCTTGCATATTTGAATTCTCCATTAAGAGGGAAATGAGGGACACCCAATAGTTCGTGAATAACCTTCTGAAATTTCTGAAGTCATCCAAAAGCTCCAAGTTTAAGGTATGTGGGTTCTGAACAAGAACACCTTTTTGTTCTTGTACCCAAAAGTTGTAGTTTTCTTCGAGAATTTGTATTTTTAAGATGAATTTGCATTATTTTGATATATTTCAAGTTTTGAGATTATAGAATGGTCCTAATCTTGAATTGCATAATTTCCTTATTCTAATACAATTTGAATTGACAAATTACATTATAATTTGTATAATTCCTACATTCATGTCATTTTTTTCAAGAATTTTCGAGACTTGTTGTATGAATTGAGCCTTATTGTTGAATTATGAGTTATTGATGACTTTTAAGAATTACAAGAAGTATGCTTATATTTCCATTATTATGAGATCTTTAAAGCTTTGATGATAAGTCTGTCAAGATTTCAAGAAACAAGTGAGTTTTGATCCTAAGTTAAAAAAGAAATCCACATATTTGATTTTGAGATAAAGGGGATACATTTTGGCTCTCATTACATATTTTTGAAATATTTTAAGGTGGATTTTCTTAAGTTCTGAGCTAAGTAAGGGAGTAGTATTTAGCACCGAATTAGGCTTGATTTTGAGATCTCATGCCCCAGAACTAGGTGCCCTCATAGGTTACTGATTTACCCCAAGTGGGTTAAGACAGTGATCACTAAAGTTAAGGTTCTATTTGATGGCAAGGATAGAACATCTCTCCCCAACATGGATAAGATGTTGGACTCTATGTAGCTCACATGGTTTATGTTGGTTAGAAGAAACTCCCAAAGTAGTCCCCCACTCTATCTAAGATATAAGTATATGTATATTGAAAGTTATGAGTCCAAGATTTCTAAGGCTCTCAAGTGTCAAAATCTTTAAGTTTCCAAAGAAGTTCCTAGTTTTCTTGAGATTAAAGTGTATGCTCTGAAAGATATTCTTTTAAGACTTTATCTATCTTACAAGTTTGAGAATAAAGAAAAAATGCAGATTTAGAATGAAGTGCAATGACTCACGTGATTTACATTACCTGTTTTCTTATTCATGATTATGATGGTTTTAATTCAAGCTATGTGAGTTATCTATACTAGCATGAATGTTTTCTATAAGGATTTATGATATTGATTATTTAATTGCATACCAACCCCATATACTCAGTACATTCCCAAAGTGCTGATCCACATATACGTCTATGTGCTACATTGTCTCATAATGTAGGTACAAGACTTAGTATGCACATTCAGATTCAGTCAGCTCAAAGCTTCTAGTCAGCAGGTGATGAATCCTTTTGATGTAAGGGTTTGAGCTAGATAGACAGTTTGAGCAGTTTTTTATTTTCCTATTTCAGTTGTATTGAGTTGGGATAGTTGGGAGTCATGACCCGGCTATCTAAAGTCAGTACTAGTAGAGGCTTCATAGACAGTTAGTAGAAGTTAATATATTCAGTTTCAATTTTGATTTATAAAGCAGAGTTGTAATCTTATAAATTCAGTTTTGTATTGAACAGATTTAGAAAAGAGTTATTTTCCCTAATTTGTATAGATTTATACTTTTTATTCAGTTGCTTATGAGTTATTCAAGTAGAAGGGTTATCTTGGGGTCACTTATGACCCTAAGCACCGTGTGACATCTAGGGACCTATTTTTGGGGCGTTACAATAAGCTACCACATTAATCATCTTGAGCAGCATTTAGCAAGATATAAGTTGCATTAAATCAACATCAACAAGGTACACCCTCGACCAATACCATCCAAAATCATTAAACTGATGGTCATTGCTTAGATATTACTACAAGGAGTAGTAAGATGATCATTGATTCACTAGTACCCTTGGTTGTTGAGAATGACGTCAAACCAATTATATGAAAAAGTGTCCAAATCTAAAAATTTAGTTGTTGATAAAAATGCATCAGAAAAGCCTCTATTTGTTGAAAAAGAGGAAAAGGCAAAAAAATGGAAAAGAAAAAGAGGTCCCATAATTGTTGACTCCCATTCCATGCCCCTCCTTCTTTTCCACAAATAATGAAAAAGAAGGTTGAAGAGGGAAAGTATCAAAAGTTTAATTCCACTTGAAAAAATTTTCGATGAATATCCCTCTAATTAAGGCTCTTTAACAAATGCTGGGTTATGCAAATTTTGTGATGGATTTGGTGATAAAGATAAGGACTATAAGTTTTAAGCCCATTGATAATGTGCATCATTGTAGTACAATTACTTCCTGATCTCTAGTTGAGAAGTAAGAAGACTGAGAGTTTTCAAATTTTACATACCATTAGATCTTCAAATTTTGCAAAAGCTTTATGTGACTTGGGTATTACCATTAACTTGATGTCGTAATTAGTTTATAGATATTTGGGGTTAGGGTTACCTAAATCAACTCTGATGAGACTTTTTATGGTGGACCGCTATATGAAGAAGCCCATAGAAATCTCTAGTGATGTTTTGGTAAGGGTTGCTGTCATTTATCTTTTTGATTGATTTTTCATCCTTGATTGTGAGGTTGACTTTGAGGTCCCCATCATCTTAAGGAGATCATTCCTTGTGACCGAATGTGATTGGTTGATATAGACGTATGGCAACTAAAGTTTAACATGATGAATATGTGACTTTTAAGGTTTGCCAATCGATAAAGTAGCCAAAGGATATGCATGTGATTTCTTTGATTCATATAGTGGATGAGAAAGAGATTGTAGGTTTTTTGAGTACAGTATTGGAGTTGAAACACTTGTAGTGGTTATTATAAATTTAAAGGATGATGACATTGATGGCTATCATGAGATGGCGATTATGTTTGCTGGTAGTGATTCATACAATTTGCACCAAAGAAGCTAGTTCTTGAATTGAAGAATAGAGTGACTCTTCTGGCTAATTTTTCTATTATGGAGCCTCCAGTCTGAAATCTCAAGACTCTTTCATCCTATATTCACTATGTATTTTTTTGGAGTCAACAATACTTTTCTCGTTATTATTGCCGCTGATTTGGTAGATTGAAAGGTTGAGGCTCTTGTTTCTATGTTGTAGAAGTTCAAAAGGTCTATTAGATGGTCCAATACAGATATCATTGAGATTCTACCTGGAATTTGGACACATAAAATCAACTTGAGAAAAATTGTGTGCCTAATATTAAGCATCAAGAGAGACTAAATCCACCTATACAAAAAGTAGTTATGAAGGAAGTTATCAAGTGGTTGGATGCGGGTGAAGTTTACAACAAATGGGTGAGTCTAGTCAAATATGTGCCAAAAAATGAATTCACCGTGGTTCCAAATGAGAAGAATGATCTTATTTTGATGAGGTCGGTCACCGATTGGCGTATATAGATGGACTATAGGAAGTTGAATGCAAGAACTGAGAAGGATCACATTCTAATGCCTTTCATGGATTTAGATGATTTTGCTAATAGAGGATGGTATTCGTTTCTAAATGGATACTCAGTTATCATCAGATTTTAACTACCTTTGAGGACAAAAAAAGACCATTTTTGCTTGTCCATATGGGACATTCACATTCAAGAATATGCCTTTTGGTCTATGAAATTCACCGCCGACTTTTGAGTATTGCATAATGCATATGATTATGTACAAGCTTGTGACTAAAGCCAAAGACAAGGAAAAATCTAGGCGAGAACTTCCAATAACCACAATATTAGAGATTGAGCTATTTGATATTTTGGGCATTGATTTTATAGGCCCCTTTTTGAGCTCGTATGGTATGAAGTACATTATGGTTACAGTTGACTATGTCTTGAAGTGGATGGAAGAAGTTGTGCTTTTAAAAAATGAAGGGAACAGTGTGACGCATTTTTTAGGACAAATATAGTCTCTAGATTTAGGACTCAAAGGTTAATCATTGGTGATTGAGGCTCACATTTTTGCAATTATCTATCTAGAGACCTTCGTAGATATATGGTATGAAACATAAGGTGGAAACACCCTACCACAGTCAGACAAGCAGGAAAGTTGAGGTATCCAATCATGAGATCAATTTTATTTTAGGAACGACTGTGAATGCCAATAGAATGGATTGGGCTAGAAATTTAGATTATGTATATGGGATTACTGCACAACATACATTACTCTTATTAGTGCTTCCCCATATAATCTTATGTATGGAAAAGCGTGCCACTTACCTGTCAAACTTTAGCATAACACATTGTAGGAACTAAAGTGGTTAAATCTAGAGTAGAGTGATGCAATGAATCTGAGTGTTGAGAAATTAAATGAGATGGATGAATTTTGTGTTAAAGAATGTGAAAGTTCAACTTTGTACAAATAGAAGATGACAAAGTACCATGACTAGGAGATATAAAGGAGAGAGTTCACTATTGGTGATAAGGTCTTATTATTCAAAACCATGTTTCACTTGTTTCCTAGCAAGTTGAAGTTGAAATGGAGAGGTCCATATATAGTGGTGACAATGTTTACCTATGGTGCAATTGAGCATTAAAATAGCAAGGTCCAGATGTTTGAAGTAAATGGCCAATGGATGAAACACTTTCTCAGTGATATTGAAGATGTCAAGGTTGTATGTGATGTAAATATTGATAGAACCTAAATAATTAAGCTTACCTTAGTCATGCCATGGTATTAAATTAGGCACTTCAATGGAAGGTAACACATGAGTTAGTTTTGTGAAGTTTGAGTAGCCAAACAAACCAAGTTATCCCGTGATGTTAAATCAAGCATTGCTAGGGAAACAACCTAAGGATTTTTATACTTATTTTAATTATTGGGTAATGTATGCTATGATGTTATAGAAAAGAAACTAAGGAATTGGAACAAAAACAAAACCCATGAAAGCATTGGACGATCATTAGAAATTCCAACGGTTATGGGTTTCGTCGTCTGCATGAAGTCCAGAGAATTGATTTCAAGGGTTGGTCCCAAAATTGATAACTAAAGATCATGTAATGAAAACATGATCATGGTATCCATTGTCTAATTAAACTCCTAAAAACTAGATTTCAGTTAATGGAACTTGCAATTTTAAGGCATAACCATTGTTACATAAAATGATCATCCTTAAGCTTTGTAGGTTCACAGGTAAGTTTTCTACATGCTCTTAGTACGAAGACTTACAACGATCATGGTATGATTCCACGATTATTGGTATGAGTCATCTGTTAGGCTTAAATTTTAAAATTACCCAATTGATATGGTATGGAAACATAACACTTTCGATGCTTAAAATTGAGAAATTATGCGTGAACTTAGGGTGTTTTGTTGGATGTGATGCACTTTGGTATGAATTATAATTAAAATAGGTCTACAACAGTACTTGAACAAAAAGAGAAGAAAAAGATCTGAAAAATGTCAAATTCGATCAATGTACAAGTCAGCACATGAGTCGTAAGCAGTCGATACGACTCGTATACTGAATCGTATGAGTAACAAAACCAAAAGACAAATCAAGAAACTAAGTATAAAAAAGATATGACTCAAGCATCAAAGCCACTAGGAAGGATATTAGTCGTATGCTAAATTCATGAGCATAATAGAATCTAAGCTACTATCTAGGAATTGAAGTGTCAAAGGTATACGAGTCGGAAGTCTGAGTACGACTCATATAGGCATGTCATATGCTAACCAGTGTTCAAGAATTAGAAAGAAAGAAGTCCCAGGTAAATACAGATAAAGGACATAATTCATACACTAAGGTACCACTCATAAGAAGAAATCATATGCTGAACAGAGAGTTGAAGCCTTGGGTAGATCAAGCATTGGAACGGATACAACAAGGTAGGGTATGACTCGTAATCTGAGGATACGAGTGAAGACCAAGTCGTACCGACTGCCGACTTAACTTTAACTTTCCTATTTTAATAGGATTTTTATGTTATTTTGAGATTTTATAAATACCCTAGGGTTTATCTTTTATTAGGTTACGTGTTGTGACATTCTTTTATGCGCTATTACACATTATTACATACTTTTACAATTGTTCTTGAGATTTTAGGATTTTATTCAACTAAAGACTTTGGAGTTTATTCATCTTATTCTTGTGCAATTGATTTTATATTTTCTTTATTGATAATCATGGCTTCTTGCACATACATGAGTTGCTAATCTCCTTAGCTAGGGTTGTTGGAACCCTGGCGGATTAGCTACGTATAGGAAGTGTGAGACTCAATTGTTTTAAAGTTTCTGCATGTATCTTGATTCTTATTCACAATAATTAAACTCATAACAGTTGCAGACGCTTGAGATTGCCTGTATTCGCATCCATTCAATAACCAAGAAGCTTGCGATTAGGGAAAAAAATTTAAGATGTTAATTTGGGGTATGATAACCAAGTATCTTATATTATCACTTGATTCTACCGCAACAAGTGTAACTGAGGTCGTATCAAGGAGTAACAAGGCGACACCTTGCGATGATAACCAAGTCAAAGGGTGAAATTTATCTTCTAAGAGTGGATAATACCTATCTTGTAGGCTTCACATGTAGAACAACAGAATAATTAGGTTGATAACGAGAAATTTACACACTTGAGAACCAAGGGGGAACACAAACCTAGCGTTCATCTCACATTGATTTCCTCAAAAGCACTCAAGAATTGGTTACTATTTGCAATTGATAATAAACCCCGCCCACCCATTTACTTTCCTGTACTACTCGTGGATTACATCAAGTAAAGAAACTATTCATGTTTTACCTGTGGGATCGATCCTAACCTTATTGGTTTATTATATTTGCAATCGACCATATTATACTTCTAGTTGAGGTGTAGTTTTGGGAGACATCAAATTTTGGCGTCGTTATCGGGGAAAACGGTTTGAGTAGTGAATTAAATTGGTGATGTTCATGGGTTTTTATTTTCTATTTTTGCTTTAGCATACACTTGTGTATGCCAAGTACTAGGAGTAGAGGCAATCATTTACTCTCTTTTGATCCAGAGCCAGAAAGAATCCTTCAAACACCTAGAAGGATGTCTGGACAAGTTCGTGATGGGGTGAAAGATCCCCCACCTATGGACCCAAGCAAAACACTCCTGTGTGGTCTATTAGATCCACAGAATATTGCAGACTCATAAACACAACAATTTTTTGGGCAAGAACGTAGAGAAGAAGATGAAGCCAGGCTTGTTGTAGAGGGGGCAATAGCTCAGCAAGGAGGACTGGTATAGCTGAGATAGGTTGTTGATAGTCAAGTTCAAAGAGGTAGGGCTCCATTTGTTCTAGCATATCAACACTTAGACTCATATGAGGAAGATGATGAAGATCTGGGTTATGTTGAGCCTACGAAGTCCAGAGCCATTATGCCACCTCCATTAGCCCCTAATGTGAAATTTGATATCACTGGTGCTATGATCCAATTGATAAATTTGAAGGGTGTGCTTTTGGGGGCCACAAAGGCTGACGCAAACATGTACGTTACAAATTTTCTCGGGATAAGTATAAATTACAATATTCCAGGGGTTAATTAAGAAGCATTACGATTAAGGTTGTTCCCATTTTCTTTGACTAGAGAAGCATCGCTATGGTTAGGGGAACTTCCAAGAGAATCTACTACTACTTGGCATAAGTTGAAGACACAGTTTCTAAGTATATTCCTCCCTCCTACACGGATGTTACAGTTGAAGGATGAAATTTACAATTTGAGACAGCTACCTGCAAAGTCTATGTATGAGGCATGGTTTTGATTCAAGAAGAAGTTGAGGATGGTACCAAATCAAAGGATCTAACTTATCTGATATCTCATATCAATCATTGAATAATAACACAAGAGCTATGATAGATACTATTTTAGGAGGAGCATTTATAAGTCTTTGTTGGAAGCTTCACAGAAAATGCTAGATGATATCACGGTTACCAACAGAGGATGCATACTTAAGATTCAGAACGTGGTGGTGGTACATATGCTATTGGAGCAACAAATATGAATGGAGCAGCGAATGAATAGTAGCACAAGAGGTTGCACAGCTTCGTACAAATATTGGGTTGCTTACAAAATATTTGCGGCACTGAGTGCTAGAAGGTGAATGTAGTAGTGGCACAAGGGTATAACTTTAACCATTTGAGATCAAATCTGAAGAAGAGGAAAAGTATCTTGATCGTAGATTGATGAATTTTTGAGTTCAAGAGCAAGGGAATCGGTACAAACTATTATAATGATTGGTATAGAGATTGGAGTAGAGACAGAGATGTGATTGACGGCGTAAGGATAGCTACAAGGAGAAGAGTGAAAAATCTATTCCACCAGGAAGTCGAGATATAGAATTCAAAATGGAGGCTCTTTTGGCCAAGCTGGTAAAAGGGAAAGAAAGTCAAGAAAACTTCTTAAAGGATATCAAAGCCGATCTGTCAGGATTGAACTAGAAAGTTGACTCACATACGATAGTAATCAAGCAATTGGAGCGATAGTTTGATCAGATGTCGGCCACAGTGAATCAGAGACAACCTGACACTCCTCGTCATGAAAATAATTAACTATAATTAAATGGTAAAAATTTTTATACAAACACGTCTCAAGCCTATTGACTTCAATAGATATCCTCATCAGTCGATAAAGTAATAATCATAGAAGATATGGCACAATAGATTTTTCAAGAAACAATCACAAAATTAAAGATTTATTTTGCATATGTTTTACATGAACTTAAATTATAGTAATTTATAACAAAATATAGTTTAACTTTAGTTATACCTAAAGAATCCAAGTGAAAAAATAAATATCACATATAATATAAAAAAGTAAAAGGACCTAAAATGCCCTTCGACTATGTAAAATGGTGCAAAATATCCTCCGTCTACTTATTTGGCCTAAAATGTCCTTTTCGTCTACCTATTGGGCCTAAAATACCCTTCCCACCTACCTATTGACCCTAAAATGTCCTTTCCGTCTAGATATTAGGCCTATTTTTCCATTTTATCTAGGAAAATTACATGAAAAGGTCATCCTTAAAACTTAATTACATAAATAATACATTGCAAGAAATCTGGTTTTTAGTGGCGAAAAAAGTCACCACTAAATAACGAAATGTCGCCACTAAATATCTTTGGTAGTGAGAACTATGGTGTTGGTAGTACTTCCGAAACTAAAAGTTATTTGCAATGACAAATCTAGGTCACCACAATAAAAAGGTAATCGTGACGAGTTTTATCGCCACAAAGGGTATATAATTTTGCTGCAAATTGTATTTTGACAAAACACATATGGGTTAGGTCGCCACTGATATAGTAGCATTAGCAGTGACTTTGCCGCTACAAAATCATCATCATTTGTGACGACTTATTTTTTGCCACAAAAACAATGCTATTAGCTGTGACGACTTATGGATTGCCACAAAACACCATTATCTGTGATGACTTATTTCTTGCCACAAAAACCTTCCTATTAGCTATGATGACTTAAGTGTTGTCACAAAATCACTATCATCTGTGACAATTGTTTCCTCGCCACAAAAACCTTTATATTAGTAGCAACCTTTATCTCCGGAAAATTAGTATCACTAGTGACCACACATTTATATTAGTAGCAATCAATGTCACACCTATACCTTTAAATATTAGTGGCGACTCTTATGTCTTGTTGCTAAAAATAAACTTATAATAGCAAAATCCATTGCCTCATATCTACTTAATCATTAGTGGCAAGTCTCAATTTGCCACTAGAATAAATTTTGTGCTCAAATAAAAATACTATTTTCATCAACCAAAGAATTGAATTTATTCAATGCCTATATTAGACAAAATTGACAATAAATTTAAGAACTACATATAATATTAGCAATTAAAAGCATCCTATAGTATTTAACAAAATCATTCTCCGACTAACTATTACAAGTACTTCACTTACTAAGAAGTCAACGATACATACATTAATAATATAATGATATATAGTACTTCAGTTTTACCATATTCATACATATGATCAAAAATCAAACATGCATTCTATGCGTTCATGCTCCTCCTTGGTCAACCCATTGGTTAAGAATGCCCCTGTCATTAAAACACACCAAGTTACTTTATGATTGTAGAAAAAAAAGTGCATATTTATACTGAATGAACTAAAAGGCAGTGATGAAGATTTTGTTAATGAGGTGGCAAGTTCACCCTTAAAATGATTAATTTGAACTTCACCCCTTAAAAGATTTAAAGTGTACGTAAATCTTGTCCTACCTTGTAGAGGTAGAGATGTTGTTTCTGAATCTACTATATATATACATATATTATAGTTTTGAACATGTATAAATAATGTATATTTTTCTGAGGGAGATTCGGGTAAACCCCCTTGTCCCTCCTAGCTCAACCGCTGCTCTATAGCCTATGTCAATTCGCTATCGAAGATCAAAGCCTCAAACTAACCATATGTAAAGTGAGAATAACGTAAAGGTTGTAAAAACTGGTCCCATTGTGCAGAGATAAGAAATACATTCATTCAAATATATGTCAATTTCCAATCTAATATCTCAATAGATTATAAATATGTTATACCAGAAAATGATCCTTCCAAATTCAAACAAACCTGCTGCAATCAGACAGTACATTCCAACTTTTCAAGATATAGTAGCAAGAAAAGGTGGTCACCCCTGAATGTGACCCAAGAAAAGGTGTTCAATGAATTGAATCCAGCGGCTAGTGACCAGCGGCCAGTGGCTAGCGACCAGGAAAATGTATCCCAAGAAAACATCAATCACAGGAAGTTAACTGACAAACAATCATTCTTTGTTTTCTTTCTTTGGTAATATTTCTAGAATTTTGTCCATTGTCCTTAGCCTTTTTTTATGTCAAGTTGCATCTCTTACGTTAGCCCTTATGTTTGCCTGTTGTGTTTGATTCTTTTTAGTAGGCTTCTTACCATATCCTTTTCCCCGAACATATCCCGATATCTCACCAAGAACCAAAGTTAAAATCTCATCTTTGATCATCCAAAGATCGATCTCTTCGGACTGTTGTTCAACAACAAGTTGCTGGAGTTGTCCCTATAATAATACATAACCATTTACAACCATTGGTTAATATATTGAGCGTAACTCATAGTACATCAAAAAGGTAATATGACACTGATTTTAGAAAATTACATGAATTTGTTCAAATTGTGGATCCATCCATACACGTTCTCCATTAACATTCTTACGTGTGTGTTGGATCTCTCAGATTTTATCTGGTGTCTCTTTTTCTCCTGTTAGAGGATTTCTCTTCAATATCAAAAGGAAAAATATGTTTATATAACTATAAGATTATATAGAATGATATAAATAAGTATATGTAATAATAAGGGAACAAATATGATGTATCTTAACAGTAGATTCCTCTACTTCTTCAAATGATCTTGTACCACAACAATGTTTAGTTATTTGTTTTTCTCTATTTCTTTTGTTTCTCTCGCTGATGACATGCACTTAAGTGAACAGATTAGGAAATCTCGAATCAATTAAACAATCAATCAATCATACACGTCGCGATCCTAATACAAAATAACTTCCATTTCCAACAAAGTAGACTTCTATTTCCAACAAACCAGAATTCCACAATCCACATTTCAAAGTAAATGTGCAGATAGAAGTCAGGCTATAAGATAGAAACATCAATTTGTAGGTTCACCATTTTGTATTTGAATTACTCTAGTAGTCTAAGAAACTGCAATAGAGGTGCTAACTTGGCTTGCCGATGACCAAAAATACTTGATATGATAAGAAAAACATCCAGGTCTGATGGTGTATGGCAGTTATATTTTAAGGTATAGAAATATATTTTCTCAAAACAAATTTCAATTATGTGTTCGTTACCTTGAATTTATCATTGCCAAAATGTTCTACTAGGTGCTTCCAGTCATCCAACTCAATATCCTTCGGGCGATGCGACAATCTATCTTTATCATTGTTATAGCTTGAGTAGATAACATGTAATCGAGCTTTCCATGATCTAAAAAGTCGTTGCATACTGTATATCACAAAGCCTTGCAACTTATGCTTTGGCAGCCCATTTCGAACTTCAAATTTATCCTGCATATTTGTTAAACAAATAGAAACTGAGAAATACTATTTGGTCTTAAAAATAATATTAAAATACTATTTGGTTTGCAATATTCACATCCAAGAACACAACTTGAGAAGTCAACTTCCAAGAACACAACCTGAGAACACAACATGTCATGGCTGCAGACAATTAAGGTTTGCAAATGCTATACCAGGTCACCCCCGCAAGGTATGGGTAAGATTTCTCCACACAGTAATGTAGATTGCCCGAAAAGAAGCATTCATCATCACAACCCATTTTTTGGTGATTTGTGAAGATCCCGTCACTTGTTATCCTCATTGATAACTAAACAGAGATTTTATCCAGAAAAAATATTTTCAATAATACAAAGACACGTTAACTAGTCAATCGAACACACAACACAGTTTACTAAAGCTCACAGACCATGCAAGTTGCTTTCCACATAGAATGTGATACAATAATAGCCAAGTAAGATGCTTTCCAAGTTCAGATTTTGCTTTTTTATGAACATAAAAGAGAAAGATACTAACATGTCATGGCTATCGAAAAACTATTTTCAATAATACAAAGACACCATAACTAGTCAACCAATCACATAACACTATTTACTGAAGCTCACAGAACATGCAAGATTCTTTCCATAGAGAATATGATACAGTTATAGCCAAACAAGAGAATGAAACCAATACAATATTAAGAGTCATTACCTTGACCCTATACCACATTGCTTCTCTATGTTTTAGAACTATGTTCTGCCAACTTCCATGTCTAAATAAGACAGTGGTTATTATGATCCAACCACAGTAATTGACAATGTCTCTAGCTCTAGAAGCCACAGCTCTATCAATGTTATCTGTAATCATTATTTTAATTTTTCCTCCATGTTTAAACTTAAAATCCATAGTTTTGGATTTGCATTTCCCTCTTCCTTTTTTTTATTGATGTAAGAAACTGCCAACCAAAAAAATATATTATTATAAAATGAAATGTATATTTAGATTCATCCAGCAAAGTGAAATAACCTGCACCAGTTTCAGGCTCTATACTAAGGCGTACACTTTCATCTAGATTTCCTGATGATTGTGTCTCTGGGGATGTCCTTTGAATAGGTCCTCTTTGCATTTGTTGTGTTTGCAGAGGTCCTTCGCTTGGATTAGATGATTGTCCTGTCTCTAAAGAAGTCCCAACAACTCCTATTAGTTGTATTTGTGGCTGAGATATTGTATCAGAACTTAAACGTTCTCAAAAACTGCCACGGCGCATCCACGTCCTGTACCTCCTCTTTCACTTCTACCTCATCCTGTTCCTCTCATTTTCTGTAATATTAGGTTAAAATGGAGATGTGTATCAGAACCACAAATTAAAAATGCCAAAATATATATCTACAGCCGAGGAAATTATCAATTTATCAAATGAAATTTTAAATCAAACAATTTAAAAATATCAAACAGTTTGTTGAACTTTATAAATTTATTGATTCTACTTAAAAACACTAATTTCATTGATAAATAAAAGTTGCAAGCATAATAATACCAAATACAAGATAGCATAATAAGAACACAAAATACAAGATGTCGTTCTATTTAGAACACAAAACACAAGATGCTAGCCTAATATAATAACTTCGCAAAACAAGATGCCAGCCTAATAAAAGCACAAAATACAAAGCACTTCTCATCCATCTTTTCTTCCCAATCTTCAGCAGGACATATCACTGTATTCTCCATCAGTAGCATCAAGTAACTCTTCATCACTTTCTTCATTATCTAAAAAGTTCATATAATTGTCATTAATGAAATCATCTTCCTCATTTTCTTGATCATTGGTTCATAAAATAGATTCTGGTTCAACATCATCCCAATGTAAAGGCGGCTCAATATCAGTTTCATAATTATTGGCACACAAAATATCTTCAAATTCATCTTCCTGGTAAACATCTTCATTCAATGACATGTCTAGTTCAACTTCAGGCACATTAAAAAGATCGCGAGGATTAGTCTTTACAACAACAAGCCAATCTTTATCGACTATGTCATCCAAATAGAAGACTTGTTGACACTGAGATGCCAACACAAATGGTTCATTTATGTTCAAGACACAATGAGTATTCACACTTGTAAAACCATATATGTCAATCTTATATCCTCTTTCGAGGTAGCCACATCCCACCAATGACACTTGAACAGATAAACTTTTCTATTTCATGCATAACGTAACTCATAAATATCTTGTAATACACCATAATACTCCTTATTAGGGTCTAAAATATCTCCCCTCACAAGAATAAAGGTCTGAAACATCTCCCCTCATAAGAACTCCGTTGTTCTGTGTTTTTCTCACAAGCTCTTTTGTTTGAAATCTAAATCCATTGATCATACATGTTGAATATCGATGTATCAATGGTTCTGGACCAACAACTAAGCTTTTGAGCTCATCATTTGCACTTCCTTGGGAAAATAGTACAAATTTCTAAAGAAACAAACAATACCATTATCACTAATATAAGAAAATTGAATATATGTTAATATTTATTATGTCATTTAATTAGACACCTACGCCTGCACGAAACCAATCAATAAATCCATTTTCACTCACGCTATGAGCACGTGTTGAACTTTCTACTTCAATCTATCTCATGTATTCCCTACAGTTTGCATTAGCTGAGATTAACTAAATTATATTAATGTCAAATTATATTAGAATTAAAAAGAGACTTACTCCCTGTATTGTGAAATCTCATCACAATTTTGAAGCACATAAATACATGCTTGATTAAACTCATCATGAGGTGGCCTATTTCCTCCATCTAAAGCCCCTTTTGTTTGCCCACAATATTTTAAAATAGACATCTCACCATTTGATACAGATTCATCGTCATTTCGAGTTGATTTATTAAACTTAGTGAAGATGTTCTTTAAATATCGTGTACATAACATAAGGCTTTCCTCTGCCAAATACCCTTTGGTAATTAAACCTTCTGAATGACCTTTGTTGCGATTATATGCTTTAAGCTCTCGCAAATACCTATAAAGAATTATCATTTAAATAATTATAGAATATTACATTTTAAATATATTTACATTTAATTTTAGAAAGAGATAATACCTCTCAAAAGGGTACTTGTTTCTATATTGAACGGGTCCACCAAGTTTTGCCTCTCTTGCCAAGTGAATTGGCAAATGAATCATGACATCAAAGAATGCTGGAGGAAAACCGTTTCAAGTTTGCACAATATGATAGGAATTTCAGACTCTAGGATATCAAGATCCTCAATTCTCAGGCATTTAGAGTATAGATTCTTGAAAAACTTGCCTAATGCTATAATTGGTTCACAAACTTCCTTAGGAAATAAACCACGTATAGCTACTGGTAAAATATCTTGCAATAACACATGATGATCATAACACTTCAATCCATGTATCTTTTTCTCATGCACGTTAACACACCTAGAAATATTTGATGAAAAGGCATCGGGAACCTTCAAATTAGCTAAGAAATCCCATAACTTGAACTTCTCTTTAGGAGACAAAGCATAGAATGCAACCGGTAACAAAATATTATCTCCATCCTCAATTGGATGCAAATTTTGCCTAATTCCAAGGCCCATCAAATCATATCTTCTTTTCAATATGTCTTTTGTCTTTCCAAACATACTCAGATAGTTGATAAAAAAACTTTCAAACACATTTGTTTCTATGTGCATTGGATCAAGGTTATGTCATAAGTCAAAACCATCCCAATAAGGCAATTTAAAAAGATACTCTTCTTCCTCCAATTATAAGCATCATTGGATATATTACTCTTTCTCGTTTGGCCTTTACCAAAAGTCACATTGCCCAAAGCTTGTAATTGCTCAAGTGCTTCAACACCTGTTAAAGGAATAGGTGTAGCCCTCATTTTCACTTTTCCATCAAATAAAACTCAATTTCTATGCCATGGATGGTTCATCGGAAGAAAATGGCGATGACCCAAATAACATAACTTACTATTTAGAGAAATCTAATGTGTATATTTGTGGCAACAAGGCCATGCAAGTTTACCTTTGGTTGACCATCATGAAAGGTTAATCGTCCACAAGAGAGCAACAAGCAGAAGAAAATTAGATTTTGAGTGTGCGTCATAAGTATCCACCCCATTCCATAATTCATTCAACTCTTCAATCATTGGTTATAAGTATACATCAATATCATTGCCTAGACACTTAGGGCCCAGAATAAGAAGAGTCGTCATGAAATATGGACTTTTCATGCAATCCCATGGTGGAAAATTATATGTAGCTAGCACAACCGGCCAAATACTATAATTGGAACTCATATTCCCATTAGGTTGAAACTCGTCACTGGCTAAACCTAATCGAACATTTCTTAACTCAGTTGAAAAGGTAGGATAACGCTCATCGAGAGATTTCTATTCAATTGAGTTAGATGGACGTTGCATGACACCATCTTCAATATTTTCCTCCTTGTACCACCTCATCTTTTTTACCATCTCTTTTTCCATGTACAATCTTTGGAGCCTTGGTTTGATTGGAAAATGCCATAATACTTTATGAGCAACTTTCTTACCTTTATGTTCTTCCGACTTCCACCTAGATTCACCATACTTTGGACATGATTGGAAATTCAAATAGTCATGCCAATATAATATACAATCATTCTTACATGTATCAATTTTGGTGTACCCCAAGCCGAGATCAGAAAGAACCTTTTTTGCTTCATAGAAAGACTTGGGTACGAATGACCCCTCAGGGAGAACCTCTATTAAAAATTTCAATAGCTCATCCATCCATTTGTTGCTCCAATGGTTAAGGAACTTCAAGTGGAGTAATTTAACAACAAAAGATAATTTTGAGACTTTTGTGCAACTAGGATAAAGTTCTGTCTGCGCAACTTCTACCAATGTGTAAAACTTTTTTACATGCACATTTGGATCTTCATTTCCCTCTCGAGAATTAGTATTATCATCCATATTTGTCGTCCACAAGCATCATGAATTATTCCAATAACATCATCATGTTCAATTTCATCATCTTCTACTTGATCACTACCAGCAGGATTAGAATTTTCACCGCTAATAAATACTTCTCCATGATAATCTCGAACTCTATAAGAATCCCAGAAGCCCTTATTCAACAAGTGTAGTCTTACATCAATTCTCAGCTTAAACACAGTGTTCCTACACTCCTTACAAGGACATCGAATAATAGTGCTCACCCCAGATTGACTGAATGCCCAATTAAGAAAGTTATCTACTCCATCTCTATATCTTTGGTCAGATCTATTCGAGATATCCAACCAACTTTTATCCATTCCAATCTTTTAAATCATTAAAAAAATAATTTATTAATTAAAGATACAAGTATGACAACAATCAAAATAAATACAAGATCGAAGTGCATTGTAAATATCACAAAAAGTTCAAAATCATAGAAACTGAGAAATAAAGTATAATAGCCAACACATCGCCAGGCCTGTCAACATGATAATTTACTCTTAAAGAATATTATTAAACTACTATTTGATCTACAGGATTTACTTCCAAGCACACAACCTGTGAAGTCAACTCCCAACAGTACATATGTTTTTCTTCTATTAATTAATTTTCTAATTGACCATCGGCCTTCTTCTCCATAATATTTTTTAATCATATGTCTGAAATTCTTGAAGTTATTAATGTGGATCTATCATCCTTAGAAAATTCTTGAAATTCAAGGCTTAGATTTAGCTTTTTTATGAACATGAAAGGGAAAGAAACCAACATGTCATGGCTGCAGACATGGTTTGCAAATGAATGCTATATCAGGTCGCCCCCCAAGACACGAGTAAGTTTTCTCCATACAGTTATGTAAATTTTCCAGAAAGAAGCATTCATCATCATAGCCTATTTTAAGGTGATTTATGAAGATCACGTCACTTATTATCCTCATTGATTACTTAATACAGATTTTATCTAGAAAAAGTATTTTCAACCATACAAAGACACTTTAACTAGTCAACCAAACACACATCACAATTTAGTGAAGCTCACTGACTATGCAAGATGATTTCCACAGAGAATATGATAAAGTTATAACAAACAGAAACTAATCACAAATGTAATGTTCTGGACAAACTAAAAAATAAAGTATACAATTTAATTTTAAATTATTATAGTTCCCTATACGCAGGTGCAGGGGAAAAAGAATCAAGCATGCACTCATTAAAATTTTGAAGAGTACGAGCAAGTTAGTGTAGTGTTTAGTCTAGAAGTACAGGGATGACGAGAAAAAATACTAGTGTGACAATTATAGTGCAGTGACTGTGGATATCAGTGGTGTAGTTAGAGTTGAACCAGAAGCTATAGAAGTTCTAGTCTCAGGGATTGTGCCTCCAACCTTTTAACCAAAGGCAACTACCTACCCCTCCACCAAACCTAGAGTCATGATCTATAGACCTCCTAAAAAATGATTAGCAAGTTTGAGGGGCCGTCAATGTATTCGGTCATAGCAAAAAGACTTGAGGCTTAGATAAGTGACTAACCCAGGCAATAAATTCTGACTCTGCCATGTTTGCAAACCCGATAAAACGGGTTACCCAGCCAAGATACAGGAGTGAAACAACAATGCCAGATTCCATATTCTCAATAACAATCAATCATCACAGCCCTATTATTTTTATTCCATTTGATTATTATATGGTTCTGTTGTTGCTTTGCCAATGCAGCCTCTGAGAAATAGAGTATAACATCTAACACATCGTCAAGACTCTCAACGTTATAATTAACTATTAAAGAATATTATTAAAATATTATTTGGTCAGCAAGATTCACTTCCAATCACACAACCTGTGAAGTCAACTCCCAACAGTAACTATGATTTCTTCTGTTAATTAATTTTCTAATTGAACACTGTCCTTCTTCTCTGTAATATATTTTAGTCATATGTCACGGGTGAGATTTCTACATACGGTAATGTAGATTGCCCGAAAAGAAGCATTCTTTATGAAAACCTATTTTCAGGTGATTTGTGAAGACCTCGTCACTTCTTATGACTTATCCTCATTGATAAATAAATACAGATTTTATCCAAAAAAGTATTTTCAACTATACAAAGACACCGTAACTAGTGAACTGATCACACATCACAATTTAGTAAAGCTCACAGACCATACAAGATGACTTTAGCAGAGCATATTATATAGTAATATTCAAACAAACAGAAACTAATCACAAATGTAATGTTCTGGACAAACTAAAAAATGAAGTATACAATGTGATTTTAAATTATTATAGTTTCCCATACGCAGGTGCAGGGGAAAAAGAATCAAACATATACTCATTAACATTTTGAAGAGTACAATCAAATTAGTGTAGTGATTAGGCTAGCAGTACAGAAATGACGAGAAATAATACCGGTGTGACAATTATATTGCAGTGAATAAGGATATCAGTGCTGTAGTTAGAGTTACACTAGAAGCCATAAAAGTTCTAGTCTCAGGGATCTTGCCTCCAACCTTAGAACCAAAGGCAACTGCCTACCCTTCCACCAAACCTAGATTCATGATCTATAGACCTCCTAAAAAATGATCAGCAAGTTTGAGGGGCCGTCAATGTATTCGATCATAGCAAAAAGAATTGAGGCTCAGATAAGTGATTAACCCAGGCAATGAGTTTTCTGACACTGCCATGACTGTAAACCTGATAATACGGTTTGCCCCGCCAAGATACAGGCCTGAAACAACAATGCCAGGTTCTATATTTTCAATAACAATAAATCATCACAGCCCTATCTTTTTCTTTCCATTCCATTATTATATAGTTTTGTTGTTGCATTGCCAACGCAGCCTCTGAGAAATAGAGTATAACGGCCAACACATCATCAGGACTCTTAATGCGATTAACTCTTACAGAATATTATTAAAATACTGTTTGGTCTGCAAGATTCACTTCCAAGCACACAACCTGTGAAGTCAACTCCCAACAGTACCTATGTTTTCTTCTGTTAATTAATTTTCTAATTGAACATCGGCTTTCTTCTCCATAATATTTTTTAGTCATATGTCTAAAATTCTTTAAGTTATTAATGTGGATCTATCATCCTTAGAGAATAAGAAGGCCTGTTTATCATTCTTAGAAAATTCAAGGCTTTGATTTTGGATTTTTATGAACATGAAAGAGAAAGAAACTAACATGTCATGGCTGCAGACAATGTTTGCAAATGAATGCTATACCAGGTCTCCCCCAAGACACGAGTAAGATTTCTCCACCCAGTGATATAGATTTTCCAGAAAGAAGCATTCATCATCACAGCCTATTTTAAGGTGACTTGTGAAGATCACGTCTCTTATTATCCTCATTGGTAAGTTAATACAGATTTTATCCAAAAAAAATATATTTTTCAACCATACAAAGACATTGTAACTGGTCGATCAAATACACAACACAACCTTCTGATCTGGAGTTAGATATGTTACCATTACGCCATGGACGACAAAAGAAAGAATTTGAGACTCGGGTAAAATGAAAGAATGAGCACAGTACCATGGCTGCAAATCATATCGATGATATAAGATAAACTACAAGAAGAGGAGCAATTGTATCTCGAATCCTTTGTACGTACAGTCAAGATTACTCGTCTATAACAAAGACTACGAAATTAGGTGGCCAAAGATAACACAAAACCCATGTTGGGGGCACGATCCCTGAGACAAGAACTTCTATGGCTTTTGGTGTAACTCTAACTACAACACTGATATCCTCATTCACTGCACTAATAGTCACACCAGTTTTTGCCTCCTCATCCGTGTACTGCAAGCTTAGTAACCTATTAAACATTAAACAATAAAATTTTCTCTATAATAATTGTTGAATCAACATTCCCAATCTACATACGTGCAATCACAATAATAATAACAAAAGGTCTACAAATTCAAAAATGAACTTTCAGCTTACCCAAATAAAGATAATGATAACTCACTGACAATTTTTAAAACCAAAAATTAACAAAATACAAAAAATGAATTAGTGAGAAACATAAATTGTACCTTTGGCTCTAACTCAAGAATTTTGAACTCGATTCCTTCGTCCTTCGACCGTACAAAATTCTGTTCCTACAGATTTTCAAATAGATTAAAGAAATTGCACATGCAATCTAAAAAATTACATATATACCCAAAAGAGTTTTGACCACATACCTTGGAGCACAAACTTTGATAACCTTATTTGAGAAAAAATAAAAATTTCTAGGAAAGAGATATCGAGTTCCTGCAACAAATTGAGTTAATAGAATTGCATGTGAAAATCAAAAATACATATACACAAAGAAATCAATTTGAGAAATAACTTTAGAAAATACTATTTTAGTAAAGAGGAAAATTTTTAGGCATTTCATCTAACAAATTAACCTAACCCATTTAAGAAATTTGAGATTTGAGCAAAGTTTTAACCAACAAACCTAAAAAATTTCAGCTAACCCATGTAGAAAATTTTGTTTCTTCAATGGGTTTGAGATCTTGCTTGAGAAAAATGATGAAATGGTTCAACAGAGAGACGATGAAGGTTAGCAAAGACGATGAAGGTTAGCTTGAGTTTCAGAAGAGAGAGAGATGCTGAAAGAGAAAAGAAATTTTTTTTTTAATTGACTGAAAAGTATATGCATACTAGAAGTTTCCTATTCTTAAATTTTTAAAAAATAAAATAAATTACCTTTAGTGGCGACGTTATCGCCACAACATTAATTCAGAGACAACATTTTATTAGTCGTCGCTATAAAAATTGGAGCAAAAATTTTATTATTAGCGGGAACAGAAATTTCTATTATAGTGACAACTATTAGAGGCGACAAAAATTATCCGACGCTAAAATATGACGTATTGCAGCGATAATAAATGTCGCTACTAAATCATATGTTTTTGCAACAACAATTTGAGTCGCCACTAATTGTCGCCACTAGAAATTAGATTTGTTGTAGTGATAGTACTTTTTTAATATTATAAAAATAATTTTTTTTACATATATAGCCATTTAAAAAAATCAGAAAAGATAATAATAATTTCTAATTTAATGCTATAACTAATTATCAATTCACCTTAATTTAATATATAAATTTTCAATAGTCAAATTAAAAGTGGAAAAGATAATCCCTATTTTCAAATCTTTCTCTCTCTTATATTCAAAATTCAAATATTTTTAAATAAATTAAGTATTCCATTATCTGCTCGTGTATGTTTTGTTTTATTTTTATCTATGTTAATCATCTAATATTATTTCATTATCGTGTATTTTTAATTCTAATATAGTGGGTTAACTATAATTTTTTATGGACAAATATTTATGGAATAAAATCCTAATGTTAGAAGTACAGATATACCATGTATCTTTGTTGTGTAAATATAATTTATGTCAAAGTTAAATTATTATTATATTTTTTATATAATTTATGAGATAAATATTCGTGATATATCACATTATGTCGAAAGTACTTTTATTGTTAAAAAATTATTTATTAAATATAAATATATATTTTCAGTATTACATGGTGTAAATTTTTTATATCTAAAATATACAATATATTTTTATAGTATAAATATAATTTATATGGTAAAAATATAAATTGTATGGTATAAATATATATCATGTATTTTTTATGATATAAATATAATTTGTATAATATATAAATATACCATGAATTTTTATGATATAAATATATCATATATTCTTATGGATGCAACGTGAAAGAAGATAATAAAAATGAAAAACATAAAATTTTGATATAGTATATAAAAAACAATGAACAAAGGCTTCCATAAAAATAGACAATAAATAAGAAATATGGAAATTTAATATATAATTATTTTTCTGTATATTAGAATCTCTTGTAAAAGTACATATTTTATATGCTGACAACCAACTAATACGGCTATATATATGTAATAATTTTTAAAAATGGCTATTTATGTTGTTTTTATTTTAATTTATCAAATCAATTTAGAATGACGAAAAACTATTATTGTGCACTATTTATTTGTTTAATATTAATAAAAATGATATGAATTTTATGTAGTTTAATAAAGATAAGTTGTGGTATTATATAATTTTTTTAAAAATAAAAGGGCAAAATAGTCTCAATAGGTAGACAAAAAAAATATTTTAGGCCCAATAGGTAAGAAGGACATTTTAGGCCCAATAGGTAGACTGAGGATATTTTTGTACATTTTTACATAGTTATAGGATATTTTAGGCCCATTTTCGTGTAAAAGATATAATTTGAAATTTATCGAAATGTAAAATAGCAAATGAGATTGATAATGAAAAAAAGGGTATAGAATAGGAAGATTCAATTTAAGTACACTCTGTATTTCATATTAGTTGGCCCCTATTGACTTGACACGTCCATTAAGAAAATATTAATTAGGAATTTATTTTACCAAATTATCTTTATTAATTATGCTTTGAAAATATAAATTAGAGTAAATACACTTTGTTTAGTCATTAAAGTTAAGGATAGTATTGGAAGAACATAATAAAATACTTTTGATTTCATCAAAGGGACAACTAAATCGAAACAAATAGTTTTAGAAAGAAGACCAACTAAAACGAAACGGAGGGAGTATCTCAATTACTCCCTCCGTTTCATTTTAGTTGGTCCTTATTGACTTGGCACACCTCTTAAAAAATTATTTAATAAAGGTTTATTTTACTAAAATAACCATATTAACAATGCATTGAAAATATGAATTTGAGTAAATACACTTTGTTTAGTCATTTAATGTTGAGGGTAATATTGTAAGAACATAATAAAATCCTCTTGATTTCATCAAAGGAACAATTAAATTAAAATAAATATTTTTAGAAAGAGGGCCAACTAAAACGAAACGGAGTGAGTACTTCTCAAATCATAACTATTCTAAAAGTAGAAAGCCACTTAGTTGAAAGTTGTTGATTCGTTTGCTCATTAAATATTGAACGATCATTTTGTCCTTCAATGTAAAACTATTTCTATAATAATTATGTACTAAAAGTAAATTTGCATTGCAGTATAGTCCCTCCGTTCAAATTTATTTGTCACTATTTTTTTAATTTAATTTTCACTTTTACTATCATCTTTGGCAAATCAAGAAAAAATAACTTTTTCATGTTTTACGCTTAGCATAATACTGATTCTCTAAATTATTTTTCAATACATATTACTAAACATCAATAAATAGAGGTAATATTGTAAATTCACTCAACCAATCATTGTTTTTTAATGGATCTGTCATATAAAAAAGTAATAAGTAAAAGCAAACGAAAGAAGTATTAACTTAAAACTATTTTTTAATTAATAAAAAACTGAACTTCCTAGTAAATATCAATGTTTTAACTCTCACTTAATGTAAAAATTTTATTGTCTTGGACTTTCATCTTCTAATGCATTATGTAAATGTAGAACTAATGCCAACATTTAGAATGACTGCTCAATGCATTGGAGTTTTTACAACTTTCGATTTTTAGACTAATTCTTATTTCTTATTTATTTTCTTAAATCACACTCAAACACGACGATGAGCATAACTAATTAAGCAATTAATCTTTGACGAGCATAACTAATTAAGCAGTTAATCTTTCTCTCAATGGTTTGGTCACTGAATTTTTTTTTCTCCATATACTAATCATACTTATTCTAAAAGTAAGAAGCCCAATAATTGAAAGTTGAATTGCGGAAATACCCTTTTAAAACTAAATAACTAAATTATATTTGTTTTAAATTAATATTATTACAAATTTTCGATGATAAAAGTATGTTTTGATTGAATTATTAGATACAAATGAACATTAAGAGGGTATCTTATCAAACAATATCTTAAAAGCTTTTTCAACTCTTAACAATTACTTGAAAAGAAATTTTAACTGCTAACTACTTTATGTATAGGTTGCAAATTGGCAGATGGTTTTCATTTTGAGAAGTTCAAAAGTGAAATTTTTTTAGTTTCGAGACCTTTAGTTTTTCCAAAACAATTACATTCATTAAAAAGTTATAACGGATAATATTTATTGGTTAAAAAAATCAACAATATAAGAAAGAGAAGAAAAAGAAGAACAACATCGAACAGATAATTCTAGCATAATATGATGCCATTTAATTTCTTTTTAATAACTCGATTTACTGCAAAAAGAATTACTCCCTCCGTCCCAAATTGAGATGACACATTGATTAAGAAAAATAATTAATAACATGACTACTTTATCATAGTACTCCTATTAATCATGTTTACATTTTAATTTGAAGAAAAAGTAACTAATGCAAAGGGTAAAACATGAAAAAAAAATTATCTCTTCTTTATTAATGAAAAAAGACAAGTAAAATGAAAAATCAAATAAGAAAATTTAGAACAAGTAATTTGAGATAGAGGGAAAATTTAATAGGACCTCACAACAACATGTTGCTTGTTCTTCGAGGACTTTGGAACAGAGTTTTGCGTTCGATAATCATATATGATGCAAATATATTTGCATTCTTTTTCTCTGTTCATAATTTGGTTAGAGGTATATTTACACTTTCTTTTACTTTCGTTAATTTTGTGTTTCTTTATTTGTATTTTTTATGTCAATTTTATCTTCTAATTGGTGATTCTTTTCAAATAATCTGAAGGTTCTACATAATCATTTTGAATCTTCACGTGATCATAAATTTTTTTTTTTTGAATTAACGTGCACACTTTTTATAAGCCAATTTTATTTATATGATGTAACTGTATTTTTTTTATTAACTTCACAAATGAAAGAATTCATAATTCTTAATCCAGGACATATGTATGTTGTGAGTATGATTTATATATATCAATTTCAGCAATTACTATGTTCAACACAGTTAACTTATGATTTTTTTTTGTAGGTGATAACCATGTAATTGGCAACATCTACTAGACTATTATACATTTTAACAAAGAAATACATTTATCAAATTTTTGTACTTCTATAAAACATTACTTTTATTTGGCAAAACCTTCTTGATATGTATGCAATTATTAAAAGAGGAGGCTACAACTTTGAAAAACTAAGATATGAAACACATGCACCAGTTTTTCGGGTAATTTCGCTAAAAGTCACAAAAGAGTTTGAAAAGGAGGTGCAAGTGACCCAAGTTTTAATAATTAAGTGTAGGTGATAATTACTTTATTAATGATTAAAAAAGTTGAAAAAGTTTTAGAATAACCCACAAGTTTTTTTAATTTATACTTTTATTGAAATGTTGACCTAATCTAACTAGAAACGGAGGGAATAAAAATATGTGTTTCTCTCTTTTCTTATTATTGTTGTTTTCTCTCTCTTTACCATTTTTGTTGTTCATTGTTGTTGTTCCTTTATTCATCATCTTATGCTTCATTATGTTCTTCTTCTTCATCATTATCTTCTTCTTGTTTACTATTGCTGTTGTTGTTACCGCTACTGCTGCTACTTGACAAATTTTTAAGTTCAAATTTAGTTTCATACATCACTTTGACATTACTTCATAGGCGACGTTGGTAAGTAAAATTATGATTTTTAGTTGAATTTCTCATCTGGGTTCACTACTACTATTGTTTTTAAAACAATGGATAAAATTATAAACATGAACCTAACAAAAGATTCATCTGTTTCAATAGATGACTCATCTATTGCGATACATGAGTCATCTGTAGCAACGAAAGAATCATATATTGGATTCATATTTATGGTTCTATAGTGTTGTAACATGAATCGAACAGATGGGTCATCTGTTGCAATAGACATGTTATCTGTTACAACAGAGGAGTCATCTATTGACATAAATTACTCACCTATTGCAATAAAACCTGAACACAATTCCAACAGACGAGACGTCTATTGTAATAGGTAACTAATCTACTACATATGTTATTTATCTGTTGCAACATGGCACTCATCTGTTGGAATCAGCTTAAAAGTTTCTTAGTACATCCCAGCAGGTGATTCATCTTTTACAACAGATGTATAAGTTATTGCAATATATGAGTCAACTGTTTCAATAGATGACTCATCTATTGGAGTCAGCTTCAGGTTCTATAGTACTGTAATATGAATTACCAATAGGTGATCCATCTATTGCAATATATAATCAACCTGTTGCAACATATTATTCACCAGTTGCTACAAATTAC
Source organism: Capsicum annuum (assembly GCF_002878395.1). Classification (NCBI taxonomy): domain Eukaryota; kingdom Viridiplantae; phylum Streptophyta; class Magnoliopsida; order Solanales; family Solanaceae; genus Capsicum; species Capsicum annuum. Next base: position 190,588,623 of record NC_061113.1, on the reverse strand, counting down.
TTATCTGTTGGGGTTCATATTACGACACTATAAAATTATTATTAATTTTATTATAATACCATTATTAACTTTTTTTTAATAAAATTTCTTTATTTAGGTACCACTAATAGAGGGATCAATAACAATAGGGGTGGATTGTCATGGTGAATGAATCTAGAAGAAGCAATCGATGTATTTCATTGGAAGGAGAGACGATAGCTATGACAGTCCAAAGTAATTTTCGTATGATGATTTTGTGAATTTAATCATCATCTATTGTGGCTTGAACTATCAACCAGAAGAACTCGTCACCAGCTACATGCACAGCTCCTTTGAAAATCAGAAGGTACTATCTTTCAAGATAACTGACTAGGTTTGGTTGCATGATTATCTTAGTGATTCAGCTAGGCCGGTGTTAAGGGAGAACGTGGTTGAAAAACTAAGAGAGAATGAGAACCATAAAGTAGTAGAAGAATAACAATAAGACATCTTCGATGATAAGATGGATAATCCGCACATGAATATTTTAGATGATGATCAAACACCTACGCCCATTGTTGGGAGCAATACGCTGGGCAGTTCTTCTCAATCAACAAAGTCGGACAATCATCAAGATGAAGAAACTGTCTTTTAAAAGAGAATTTAATTCAAGGATAAGAAAGGACTATCTACTTCTTGTTTATTGCTTGCTAGAAAAAAGATTTCAGACTAAAGAAGATGATTAATTTGAGAAAAGTCTTTTCTTTTAGATGTGCTAATCCGACTGCAAGTGGTGGTTGGGGGATGTGAAATACTTAAGTACTAACAGATTCTTCATTAATGTTTATCAAAAGTATCATACATATGGTATGGAGAACATTACAGGCCAAAATACTCATGCCACGATAGAGGTCCTCGGTCAATATTTCCAGAATAGATTAGCCAATGGCAAAAACCCTTCTACAAGTGATATGACCAATTAAATCCCTATAGAATTGGGTGTACAGTCAGTTATTAGAAGATATATACAGCTATGGGGTTGCCAAGAACTTTGTTAGGGGGACACACGAGCATAGGTTTGTAATCCTCAATGTCTACCGTTACATGTTTGAGTCCACAAATCTCGAAAGTAAGACGGTGTTGCATGCTGATGAAAATGGAAGGTTCAAGTACTTTTATGTATCCTATGGTGCTTGGATTCTTGGTTTTTAGTATTTGAGAAAACTCATAGCCATCAACGGGACTTTCTTAAGGAGAAAGTATAATGAAGTTTTGCTAGCGGCGGTGGCACAAGATGCGAAGAGCTACATCTTTTCTGTCACTTTTTGTATAGAGGACAAGAAATGTGATGCCTCGTATGGATATTTTTTTGAACAAATGCAAAGATACGTCGAAGATACCGAAGATTTGTGTTTTATTTAGTATAGGCATCCAAGTACCCCATAGATGGGTTTAATTTTCTACACTTTAGCTCACTTTGGTTGTTGCATGAGGCATCTTAGAGATAATATTTGAAACAACTTTCACAATAAAAGGGTTGTGACCATTCTTTATAAAGTAGCTAAAGCATATAATAGAGAAGAGTTTTTTGACTATTTCAATAAAATAATGGATATACATCCCAAGGCAAAAATAATCTCTTACGTATCGGTTTTGAGAGATGGAGTCGGGCATTTTTTCCTGCAAATAGGTACATTCTTACGAATTTAATGTCTTGTTTGAGTTGCAAATTTAGTATGATGTCGTACTAAGTGATTCTTTTGTATATGTATGATATTATTACCTCAAACATAGTTGAATCAGTGAATTCATTGTTTAGCGCTGAAAGAGAATTTTTCATCGTGGCGCTATTTGATAAAATAAATAAGAAGTATGGCAAATTATTTCATGAAAGGTGTGTGCAATTCGCAAACGGAGGAACTAAATTTATTTTAGAAACGAAAAAAAATTATCAATGAACATCAGTTTTGGGGAATATGTTATTTTCTCATCAAATAGAAGATTACAAGTTCAGTATCGACAGTCATGGTGATGTTGCCACGGTCAATCTTCAAACAAGAGCTTGTACGTGTAGAGTTTTTGACTTAAAAAAAAAAATACTTTGTCCACATGGTATGGCAGAGCTTCGAGCCCAATACAGTTCATAATGTGGAACTAAAATTTATGAGTTCTTGTCTCCATATTATTCTGTGGGTAGATATATAATGACATATAGTGAGGATATTAATCTCGTGCCTCTTAAAGAATCTTGGGTTGTTCCTGAAGAGCTTTTGGGGAGATTAATACCTCTTCTATGTATTTACCCAAGCACTATTAAATTGGAAAGACGGTGATATAAAAGGAGGCATGGTGTCGGAGAATTATTCCCATCAAGAAAAAACAAGTGCTCTGTACGTAAGAACACTGACCACAAAAGAACTACATGCCTGGATCCTAATCCACCATGATCATTGTAATAGTAAAACTTGTGTTGTTGTTTCTTATGGACTTTGATATTTCTAACTCATTGTTGTGAACGTAAATATTATTATTTATTATATAAAATATCTTTTTTATTAACTTGTGCATCAATAAAAAGAGGTAAAATAGGAACTAAATACAACAGACCACAAAATTATTTTCAATAGATTACCTATATGTTGCAATAGATGGACATTTGCTGGAAGAACACAATATAGTTTACCAAATTGGAATATGTTCCTCCAATAGATGAAAACTCTGTTACAATAAATGGGTAATCTTTTGGAGAAACACAATACAATTTTTTCCACTGGTTTGTGTTGTTCCAACAGATGACCAATCTATTTCAACAGATGGTCTATATGTTGAAAGAACTCAAAACTCTTGCTATTGTTACTGTATTTAAATTTTGCCATACGCTCAATCCCTACCTCCAATCGTCGACATGTGGAGAAGAAGAAATACATAGAATGAAAATTAAATAAGAATTAAAAAGTCAAAGTCGACCAAATATAAATTCTTTCTTTAAACAAAAATAAAATACATTAGGTAGGTAGATCAGATATAAATTTAAAAAATACATACGCTAAAAGAAAAAATATAACCTAATTATTATTATCATCATTTCATTATTATTATTATTATTGTCCGACGACCAATTGTCATTCGTCAGTAGCAGAGCCCTCCTCAGCCTGCGAATCTCTCAGAGCATCCTTGCTCTCACAGCACCCAACTTCTACTGCAGTTCATTAACCTATCACTAAAGTTTTCGCACGGTGTCGCACAGAATAGCAATGTCCCAAACAGGATCAGCCATATGTAGAACACACATGAATTAACAAAAAACATAAACACAAAAGTAGAGAAAAGAGTCCGAATGCAATACGACATTGTAATACCCCGTACTTTTCTAGTTCATCTCAACCCCTAGTATGTGCCCATAACACTTAGAACCTAAAATAAAGTTAAGTGTTGAGGGGTTTAGTCACTTTCGACTCCTTTAAACTCCGAGTTTTTTAAGTTGATCTTCTGGGCCTCAAGGCGATGATTTTTGAATTGAATTATATTCAGGGGTATAAGTACCATGTCTTAAGCAAGTTTTGGATTTTTCAGACAAGAATTGGATGGTATTTGGATTGAAATTCCAGCAGTTCACCACGATTCCATCGCGTCGCAGTGAGTATGGCGTCAAAAGGTCCACAACATCGTAGTGGAGTGTAAAAAGGCATTTGTCAGTTTCCATTGGGTCACCACGATTTCACCGCATCGCGGTGGGTATCATGATGACCCATTTAACACATTGCAGTGAGGTCGTGATCGGCGTTCCAGTGCGGGATTTAAATTTCCAAAGGTAGTTTTGTCTTTTACCAAGCCCGTAAATCATGAAAATAGAATATTAAGTGTATTTTAAGCAATTATTCATCAGATTTCTCTCCAAGAAACCCTAGAGCTTCTATTTTAAACTTCAAGAAATCCAAAATTCACCATTCCTTTTCCAAGATAACCAAGAATTCGAGGTTCCCAGATCAAGATCTTCAAGAAACAATCTTCAAGAACACAAATCAAAATTCAAAGTCAAGTGTCTTCATCAATTTAATCAATTAAGTTATGTGGGGTTATGAACAAGGATGCTCCTTTCATCCTTGTTCTCAAAACTAGTTTTTAAAGTATAATTTACATGAATTTACATGATTTGAAATTTAGGGTTCATATCCAATTATCATTATTTGAAGAATTTAAATATTGAATTGCATCTCTATTTTGTATGTTTATGCGTGTGACGTGATTATATATACATTGAGAATTGAATTTCACTATTTTAAACTAGAATTATTATAGAATTTCAAGATTTTGATTATTGAGCATGACTTGGTGATAATTTCACATGAGTTTAAAGCATGGGTTATTAAGCCCTAGTTTGAGTATTGATATTTCAAGAAGATAATGCTTTTAAGTACTTATGATTAGTTCATATTCAGATTTTGAGAAAAGATTTGATCTATTGATCCTCAGCTTAGATATGGAATCCACATTACAGTTTTATTATAGTTTTATTATAGCTTATAGTGAACAGATGCATAATTGGTTTCATTATAAACCCTTATGTTAGTTTTAAAGTAGATTTCCTACAGATTGAGCATACAAATTTAAAGGGAGTAGTATTTAGAACTGAGCGAAAAGTGTGGTTTTAGCGCATTCTACTTTCCCAGAACTATGAGCCAATGTAGGTACAGTTTAAGATTATATTCCATTTGTATATGGATACAGATACAAATTATGATCACTTAGCTCAGGTTATACTCCCTGGGAAAAGTATGACACCTCTACCCAACGTGAATTTTTCCCCTTAAGAGACCTAGATGTTGGAATCCATGATAGCTCACATGGTTTATGTTGTTAGAAGAACATTCCTAACAGCAAAGATTTAAAATATAAGTGTGAAGGCTCACAGTTTTATTCAGATATTATTTTACATCAGATATTAGTCATGTGATTTCATCTTTTAGTTTACAGATACAAAAGTGAGTCCTTTCTACACGTAGACTGCATGATTTAAAGATAGAATACAAGTACAACTTTTAGAACTAAATGTGATGGCTCACAAGACTTACACAGTATGCTTTATCATTTATGTTTTATGAATTTTTAGTTTTTAGTTATTCAAGCCAATATGAGTCATTACACTAGGCATGCATTCCTTCATAAATTTTTATGAACATTGAGATAGTATTTTAATAATGCATTCACCCCCACATGTTCAGTACATTCAAAAGTACTGATCCACATATATGTTTTTTTGCTACCTTGTTTAATAATATAGGTTCAGGTGCTCAGTTCCAGCATCGTGATCGACCATGGACATCTCTATCTACATCCCGACAGTTGGTGAGTCCTCACAGTTTGGAGACCCAGTTATTCAGACTTTCAATTTATTAAAGTAGCTTGTTCAGTTATTTTCAGTCAGATTGAGTCAGCTGAGGTCTATCACAGCGGCTCTCTAGTTGTTAGTAGTAGAGGATTTTCAGACTGCTAGTTATAATTCAGATTTTCAGTGTTGATTGTCCATATTTTTAAGTCAAGTATTCTTAGATATTATGTTTAGTTAATTCCAGTTTAGATCAGACAGAATTCAGTATTCCAGCATTAATTATATTCTTATATTTCTCAATTATGAGTTTCAGATTTAGTAGAAGTCTTACAGGGTTAGCTTGAGACTACTCTTAGCCTTGAGCACCGTATGACATCTCGGGACTCATTTTCAAAGTGTTACACGACTAAAGGGGCAACAAAAATGTAAAAGGAAAATGTGTGATGAATGACTTGTGTCTCAGATTTTGAGACTAAATTCAGATGGATATTATGAGTAGACTAATATTGATATTCATGAAATTTTTATTAAAGAAGTGTGGTTGATACTTTTGAGGGTCTTTGAGAGAATCATTGGACTATTCCAAAAATTTTCCCTAGTTTGTAGTCCTAGGAAAATTATTTTGAAATAGTAGAAGGATATAACACTAATGTAGGGTTGCCTATGTATCTCATCAAAATAAATTAAGATGAGAATTAGGTACGAACGTAGTTCAAGCAAACTTGTAGATTTGTATGTGGCATGTCTAATTACCATGAAGTGGTGACTGATCTTTAAAATGGTTTCTAAAGGTAATCGAGAGGGAACTATTTTAAACATGAAGTATTGAAATTACTCCAATAAGACAACCTACAAGATATATGTCGAGCATAGACAAAGCTTTAGTACTACTTCAATATGTCGAAAAGATTGAGATGGTCAGTCATTGGAAAAGATTTGGCATTACTTCGCCATCATTGGCAGAATTGTTATGGCTAAAAAGGTGTTGAACCCTTGATTTTGAAAGTGAGGATTGATACGTCATAAAATTTAATCATTTACGTCATTTGAAAGAAAAAAACATAACATTTTCAAACCAAAATCAGGTGGATATTTGGAAGTAGTCAATGTAGGCATTAATGTCACTGAGATTTTGATTTGAAGCGGTTATTAATTTGCGCCTTTCAAAGATATTTAAAGAGCGACTTTGAACTACTCAAAAAATTCCCCAGTTTGAATACTAGAGAAATTATGCTGAAACAGTGAAGTGATCAAGTCCTATTATAAGGATGCCTATGCATCTAGTCATGACAAGAATCTGGTCAAAATATAGTTCAAATAGATACGCAATTATTATTAGTTCGTATGATTATCATGGACAAGTGATGGTTTTGAAAGAAAGTGTGGTTTTAATGTGAGTTCAGATCAAAAAATATGTTCTGAGAATGAAAAAAGATGTGCAATAATGTATTAATAGTTCTTGAAAAAAGATGGTAGAGTCCAAAAGAATGATTGTAAGGAGTAGAAGTGGGTGTGAAATAATATTGATGGTGAAGGACGGTCTTACAGATCAGAAATAACTGTGAGGAATTAAATATTCTAAGTTCAATACAAGTCGACCAAAATTATTAGATAGAGTGGGCAATGTTGAACATGACATGTAAAGTATATACGTATAGCTAAAAAATGCAGTGAATGCAAAAATGCGTAAAAGATGATGAACAAATAGCATATATCAAATAAAGAATGTGTAAAAACTAAAGAACAAAAATTTATCCAGCTAAAGTGATGATAAAAATAGTGTATACAAAAGACCTAAGGATTATAAGAGTAGAATCATCTAGGTTGGTAGAGAATATTCGAACAACTGCGAGAAGGTGTGTAGTAATCTAAACGCCTTGACTTGAAAACTAGGGAATGTTGAATAAAATTTTAGAGAAGTGTAATACATAACTCGCGTTTTCATTATGTGATAGTGCATGACCAATACTCTATAAAACCGTGCTTATGATTTAATAAAGTTAAAATAATATGTTGTAGTTTTCATAATATACATCTACAATATATTAAAAAAAGCAGAACTCATCGATAGATACTTAAAGTTGTAGCAATCTTTTACTTTATCGACTAAACTAGACGGTGTTCATTTTAAGCACCTAAAATAGCCATCAAATGTGTCTCTTTGGCATTTTTTTCCCATGTTTTAAAACATCTCTGGTGCGTGTAAACACACCTTTCCATGTGGATTTAAATCACCAATTAAAAAATGCCACCTCATTTTCTACTCCATGTCATCCTTACTAAAACTAAAAAAGGGGAAAGGGAAAAATTGAGTCATTGTACCCATTTCTGGTTTTTGAACCCAATGAAAACCCTAGGTAAGTTTTAAAGAATATCTCAATTTTTCTTTAATTTTACATAGATCCATAGTGATTACTAATTAATGTATTTTGCAGGTATCCTTATTGCAATCAAGTTTTGATGCATTTTTATTTACGTCGAGTTCAAAATCAAATGTAAAGTTGAAAAAATTAAAGAAATTAGAGGTCTACTGTAACGCCTCGAATCTGGTACCCAGAATGCTACACGGTGCTCATTACCTCGAAGGATCACAAGATAACCCATGACTGATATCTGTAACTGGGCACTGCATCATATACTATATAAATGCATAAAAAGATTGAAAGGCTAAAAGGCCATAAGGTTCAAATATCCGATAAAATAAAACATCTGGAAATACGGTATATCAATACCAAACAAACTGAAATAACTGTCTGAACATGCTATAGTCTGGAAGCCTCTAAACTATTTAAAAACTGTGGAATTGATGGGAAATTTCCCCAACTAACTCCGGACTACTTAAATAATAAAGTAATAAAATAATTATGCTATCCTCGAATGATGAGGACTCACTACTAGTTTGGCTGCTAAACTTCTGATCTACTAAGGATGCTCTAGAGCTCGTGCTTCTAATATAATGGTATAAAAATACCATAACGCAAATGCGTCAGTACTATTAAATGTACTGGTATGCAAGTGAGGTAGGCTGAATGCAAGGGGTTTATATGTATGAACAATACTAACTAACTAAATAACATGAACTGAGAACACATGCATGAATACGTGAACTATAACTGAGATCATGACATCACTGAATCTGAATACTTTTAACATAAGTTTTTGTATAACTGATATACTATTATCTAAATAACTGTGTCTGACAGTCCTATTTCTGATGGAATTAGATGAGTTCCGTACTGAGATAAGTGACTGTATCGGATAGTCCTAAATTTTGTAGAACTATCTGAGTTCTATTACTGAGATTGAGACTGAGACTGTAACTGTGGGGAGTAGTCATCTGACTGAAAATCCCTAAATGAGATAATTTAATTGAGTTGGGGTCCAATCTATAACCCCAATTGGGAGGGTGTCAATACCACACCATTGGTAAGGACAAGCTGTGAGTAATCTCTCATCTAACAAGTACTCTAAGGAGAACGGTGGGACCCTCATCTAACAGGTTAAGTCACCTCATCAACCCACATCTAACAGGTTAGAGTCTCAATTTACGCTGGCTACGTAGTTCTGGAGAGCAAGGATTTCTTCTAAGAATCACACCCTCTACTTGTGGGTGAGTTCCCATCCTTAGGCTCACTCGGTGCTAAATCCCACGTCCATATGATTAGACACTGAATTAATTATACTGAACTGATTAGACTGAGTTCACTAAGTTCCATTGACTGATGGAATATTATTGAGATCTAATAACTGACTGAGATTACTGAGATTTCCTGAGTCATGAGACTGACTGAATTCTACTGAACATGGCTTGACTGAGAGTATCTTAAAAAATAATACTGGCTCTAGGAACACAACTAAATTATCAGGTACAAGTACCCCCATGACTCGATAGCATGAAACTGACAAGACATGACACTTCCTAGACTCACGACCATAATCAACAATCCATAATACAATCATCGGGGAATTTCATGCGGCACTTGATTATCATGGTTTGGTACATGAATAGGGCTAATCTCCTGAACAATCCATCAAATAATTTCAATGCATAACAATAACATGGAAGTCATTTTGAACATAAGGTTAAAGCATGGGTTCATCAATTTGGTCATAATTGAGTCCTAAAGCATGATTCTTATTCTCTTGGGCATTTTATGAAACACATTGCATGCACAACCTTAGGCTTAGGCATATACACTAGTTCATACATGATGGTTACTTTAGTCAACTCAATTTAAAAGTTTTCGAACCCACATACTAGCATAATTTCATGAAAAGTACATAAAGACTCCAACTTCAGATTCATACAACCACATCAACATAATTAAAATCAACTCACCACATAGGAATTATAATTCATGAGTTTCAAATGGGATTCTTGAGCTTAATGGGTGAAAGAAAGTCATGAATCAACACTTTACATACCTGGGTGGATAATTTCTCAAAGATTGGTGGAGGAAAGCTTGAATTCTTGACTTGGGATTAAACACCTAGGCTTTCTTGTTCTTGGGGATTGATCTTTGATATAAACCCTAATTTGGTGTTGTGGATGAATAATGAAGTTATGAGCTTTGGTCTTGTATAATTAGGGGTCAAAATGGTTGAAAAAAGACCTAAATACCCTTTTAAAATGGCTTAAAATTGCTGATCAGAAGTGGCGACGGTTTGGGAGATGGTCCGTCGCTGGCTCGACGGTCCGTTGGTCCATCCCATCGTACTTGGCTAGAACCCGAACTTCCTACCTCATCTGCAATGGTTTGGGCGATGGTCCATCGCTAGCTCAACGGTCGGTCAGTCCTGACCGTCGTACTTGGCCAGAAGATAGGTTCATTGCCTTAGACGCGATGGCTTGGGTGATGGTCCATCTCTAGCTAGATGGTCCGCCGGCCTGACCATCACTTCTGGGCAATTCCGATAGTTCTCTGTAAAATATCCATAACCTTTTAGTCCGATACCAGATTTGAACGAAATTGGTATCGTTAGAAAACTAATTCAATTTCTCACATGATAAAAAATCAAAATTGGGGAAATTCTATCTGATTTAAACATTAATTATTTAGGGAAGTCACCACTAACTCTTCTAGATACTAGATTTGACTTAAAGAAATTTTAGGGTATTACATCTACTAATCTTTTTTTTATTTTCCTTTATATTTTTTTACATGTGGTGTGCTTATTGAAAACAATATAAGTGTTTGGTTTAATATTTGTATTTAGGGTTTTCTTGGGGATTTCAGTAATGTTTTTTGGGGGTTTTCGAGAAATTCAGTGATATAGTTTTGATTTTTTTAGGTATTGGGGTATTTCAATTATAAAAATTGGATTTATTTGAGGATTTGACTAATTTAGGGTTATTTCGGTAATTTTAAAGTTAAGGGCTTTTTAGTTATTTTCTCGTTGTTTAGAATATTTGGTGTTTTTGAAGGATATATAATGGATGACTTTATTTTAACTTGTTTTTATCATGGAGGGATTACTGAAGCCGACGCTAACCCTATTTATAAAAATGATTTAGATATCTTTGTTGTTTCTATTGATAAAGACCACTTCAGCCTTGTTGAGTTTCTTTTCTACACCAATGATCCTTGGAACACAAAGTTGAAGGGGTTTTACTGTCAACACATAGATTGTGGTGAGTTATTTCATATTACTTATGATAGAAAGTTGTTAGACTTTGTGAAAGATATAAAAGATGGTGATGAAGTTGATGTATTTGTTGAACATGACATTGATGATTATCTTGAGGTTGTGTCAACCTCTATTTGTCTTTTAGAAGGGTCAGAGTGTAATAATTTTTTTAAATATGTTATAGGTAGTAATAGTAATGAAGATAGGGGGATTAATCTAGATCTGGATGGAAATGATATAGATTTGCCTAGTGAATCAGGTGGAGGTGAAATCCCTGATGAGGATAGTTCAGACATTGATGAAGACTTGAAAGCCTTTAGGTCTGAAAGTAGAAGAAAAATAAACCCAAGAAAAAAATCAAAAGCACCTGAACAAATACCAATTAGTGAAGCTGGTATTGAAAAAGGTTTTCAAGACATTGGCAAAAATAAGAAAGATAGATATATGGGTAGATTAGGAGGTGACGAAGAGTACATTGATAGTTCAGACTATGACAATATTAATAGCATTGATTTGTTAGATGAGGATGTTGTTGTGGGTGTTGATTTACCAAGAAGAAGAAGTAGTAGTAAAATTATGTATGATGATGATTGTGGTGTTGTTATTTTTGAACTTGGTATGATTTCTAATGGTGCTACAAAATTCAGAAAAGCTTTGGAAAGTTATGCAGTAGAAAACAAAGTTTAGATTGTTTTAAAACCTAATGAAGCTCATAGAGTGAGGGCTAATAGTAATTTTAAGGAAAAATTTAGTTGGTTATGTTATGGTGCACTTGACAGAGATTCAGGTAATTTCTTGATAAAAAATATAATCCAGTGCATAAGTGTACTACATCAAAAAAGAACAGGATATGTACAACTAAATTTGTTGCCAACAGATTCAGGGATAAAATTAAACAACCATCTTTGAGGATTTAGGAAATATAAGAATTGTGCAGGGAGAAATTAAGATTGTATATAGGTAGAACTGTCTATTATAAGGCAAAATTACAGGTTGTGAGGGAGTCTTTAGGATATTAGAAGATAGAGTTTGCAAGATTATGTGATTATGCTGAGATGATAAAACAGACTAATCCTGGAAGTTTTGTTTAGCTGAGAATGGACAGTGAAACTATCCCAGGTAAAAATTTGTTTGTGTATTTCTATGTTTGTTTTGATGCATTAAAGAAAGGGTGGATAGAAGAATGTAGAAGAATTATAGGGTTTGATGGATGTTTCTTAAAAAATGCTTGTAAGGGTAAGCTTCTAGTAGCAGTTGGGAAGAATAAAAACAATCAGATATTTCATAAAGCCTAGGCAATTATGGACAAGGAAGCTAAGCATAGTTGGAGTTTTTTCATCAAATATTTAAAAGAAGACCTATAGTTGGGTACTAGAGCATGTCTCACTGTGATGGCTAATATACAGAAGGTAATATTTAATTATTTTCTTAATTGTAAATTATTTAAAATACTTAATATATTTGCTAGTTACTTTAACTATTTTTTGTTTTTTAGGATTTTCATGTTGTTGTTTTTGAGTTGTTACCAAATACTAAAGTTAAAAAAGGTTCTAGACACATTTGGTCCAACTGGAGTCAAGTGTAGAAAGCAAAAAAAGGGGAAAACAGATTTGGAGATGTTCCAATGCAAGTTTTGAAGTAAAGTTTAAAGAGGAACTTGATTACATGAGCCAACTTGGTCTCCTAGGTAAGGATATTAATGGTGATTTATTGCATTATCCTAGGAAGTCATGGGTTAGGGCATTATTTAGAGAATATTTTTAGTTGGTGTTGAAAATAACGTGTGAGACCTTTAATTCATGGATCTTAGATAGTATACACAAATCTATTATTACCATGTTGGAAGAAATTGGGGGGAAATCATGACTAGAACAATGGAGATGATTAAGATTTCCAACACTTGGATATGTGATATTGCACCTATGGCTAGACTTATATTGGAGAAGAATAAGGACCGAGATAGGGATTTCAAGGTTCTTTTGAATGTTGATGTTGGATTTAAGATTGGAGAAAGAGAATATGGACATACAATGAACACAACTAGTAGGACTTGCAGGTGTAGAACCTGGCAGGTGAGAGGCATTTCTTGACAACATGCTATTTGTGTATTGTATCATATTGAGAGGAGCGTAAACTTTATGTGGAGCATTGGTATAAGAAGAAAACTTTCATAAATTCTTATAGTCACTTCATCCAACCAATCTCCAAAATGAAGATGAGGCCTGAAATAAATAATCCAAAGATTGAGCCTCCTGAACCTAAGAAAATGTCTCGTAGGCCTACAAAAGATAGAAAGGGGGGAAAGCAGGGACCAAAAAAGAAATATGAAAATTTTTCCAAAGAAGGGGAGAAAATAACATCTTTCAAGTGTCATCAACAAGGCAATAACAGAAGATATTGCAAGGTAAAATAGTCAGTTTACATTTGATTTTAAAAGTTGATTTTTCCATATATTAACTGTTATGTTTGAGTTTTTAGGTTCCTGATCCAAATCAACAAGAAAACAAGTTTACTGGTCAAAGTTCTCAAGGAAGTAGCCATCCTGGAAACTCAGGCCAACCTTCACCAACATCCACAAAAAAATCAGCACAATCTAGTTCAAGTCAATAGATACTAACATGTTCAAGCCAAGTTGTATCTTCAACTACAGTTTATGTTGATACAATAAGAGTTAGGAGCTTCAAGAAAGTTATAGGATCAACTTTGTGTGGTGATAAAACAATCCCTGTTACACAAGGAATCAAGAGTCAACTACTTCTTAAAAGAAGAGAAAATGTTGGACAAAAGAGAAGAGAGTTGCAAGTACAGAAGATGCTGGAGAAGGTGGATCAAAAAGGCTAAAGAATGCTGGATTTGGGATCTACACTTGTGAAAAGGAACCCAAATATTGAAGGTTTACACTTGTGCAAAGGGAACCCAAATATTGAAGGTAACTCAAACTTTGTTTCTTTAAGAAAAAGTAAATGGCTAAGTAAATATACTAAACATTGTTTCTTTTTTCTCAAAAAATAGTCAGGGACATCAAGCCAAATGATCCTACAAATTGGTGCAACTTACAAGGATGCAAGTTCTACAGGAGTTGGTATTTAATACAAGCCTAGAGGCTTGAGATGGAAAAACGGAGATGTTGTCACCACTAATAAGTTGCAACAGATGGCAAACAAAAAGAAGGAGCAGTTGTAGTCAAGAAGAAGTATCTCATGTTAATTATGTGTTATGCATTTTGTTCTGTAATTTGGAGTACCAAACAAACAATTAGTTTATGTTGTTCCTTTGAATCTTCTAGTGATAGCAGTAAATAATTAGTTGCTTAGATTTTGATGTTTGTTAATACAAGTTATGCAAACTTTGAGCTCAATTTAGAGCATAGTTATGAAGGTGACTATTGTGTAAGTTTGTGCTCAATTTGAAGCATAGTTATGAAGTTGTATTGATATTAGTTTGAGCTCAATATGAACCATGTATAAGAAAATGATTTTGGTGCTACTTTGTTGTGTTGATTGTCTACTTTGACAATATCTTTTATTGTAAGTCATTGACCACAATGTTACGAATGCTTAAGCCCAAGCCAAAATAAACTTTTCATTAAATAAAGTTATATAGCCAAGATTACAAAAAAATACTACAGCCAAATAGCGGCCAAATACACATCAAAATAGTACAACTAAACCACCATGAAAATCAATAATTTTGGTACATCACACCTTTAGTAATTACACCATAAAAAGTTTAGCAATTAGAATTGAACATCCATATGCCCAACAACACCAAACCAATTGCAATGATGCCAAAAATGTAGTACCTTATTGCTTGATTTTGTTTCTTTTTAAAGGCCTTGACTTTCTTCAACAAACCCTAAATTACCCGATTTTCTTGTGAAGGGTGTCATTCATCATACCATTCAATGTAATCACAACCATCCAATTTTTATGAAAATAAGACCACAGTTACAAAACAATTACAAGTCAATAATTAATCACCTAATTAAATAAAAATATATTACCTTTAAAATCTATAAGTAAAAAACCTACGACCTAGAATTTGTTACGTCCAAGAAGTTTTCAATAATGCTTCATGACCACACTTACAATATTAAAAATCTTTATCACAAAAAATCATAAAATACAAGTTCGACATTGTCAAGTTCAGTTGGAAAATATGAAAAAAGATAAAGAAGAAACAAAATACAGATAATTTGAAGAATTTGGATAGAGAAAAGAAGATGAAGAAGAAAAAGATTTGGAAATTTATGGAGTAATTTTACAATTGGGAATAGGAAGAAGATGAATATATAAGGGAATGGGAAAAAATAATCATTGGGGGCCAAGTCAGCAAAACTGGTGCTTCAACGCGCCTTGGGTGCGTGAATTACATATGAACTGCCAACAAGGCCAAAAGTGTCAAAATGACATATTAGGTGGCTATTTTAAGTGTTTAAAGTGAACACCGTCTACTTTAAGTGCAAAAGTGAAAGATATCTACAACTTTAAGTGCTTGTCGATGAGTTCTGCCATTAACAAAATGAATTATAGAATTGATAATGTAACGACCCGAGCTAGGGCTCTGGCCTCAATGGTCATCTCGAACCACATAGACCCAAGAAATACCATAGTATACTATTAAAAGCATAATCCATACATAATCAAAGTGCAGAAGATATAATGGAAATTCAATGGAAATTTATAATACAACTGTGTCAATAAAATATGACGATACAATACTCAACTACCGTCTATGAAGCCTCTAATGAGAACTAACTATCTAGACCGGGACAAAGACCCCAGCTGGACCATACACTGAAAGACTCAATATATAAGTAAAGGCCTTTCAAAAGACGGATGGCTCACCCATTTCTGTCATATCCCAAGTGTTATACTAATGTTATCAACCGTGGGATTAGACCGCAGATGTTGAAATATAGGGGGTCAATACACAAGGTATTGGTATGTAGAAAAATCCAAAAACAAAATATATTTTTACACAACATAGGTGAGAGCATTTCATAAAATCATGTCAGCATAAAATAATTAAAAATACATAGGCATAATCAATAGGCTTTAAAAAAAAAATTTAAATATCAACTCAACTCTTTGTCTTACTTCTGAGCTATAAGGTACACCCTACATTTCTACAATTACCACGGGCTATATAAAATTCTCCGTTAACTCGGAAGCCAATCCCCTAATCCAAGTTTGTCGCAAGAATTGGAGTTCATAAAATTGGTTATACCCACATGTGAGCATATCGTAGGAATACCCCCATGTGAGATGTCCTAATTATCCTCCCATGTAGGATAACATATCATACTTCCCCCATCGGCAAAACACGATTTGGGGCTACGAGTTATATAAACTCAATCCTTCTTTGGGTAACCATCTAACTCTTTTTAAGCCCAATTTTAATTCTTTAAAATCATGCTTCTTGCTTTTCAAACATTCAATTCTTCTTTTTTTAAGGGCATATCATCACTGGGTATCGTCGTACCCAGACTTGCAAGTCACTCATATCATATCAAATCCACAGCCCTTCTCTTTAAGAACATGTAAATGACCACTAAAAGATTTATCAAATCATAAGAGAGTTCTTATTATCAAAAGAATATGAAGACTGATTCAAACCACTCTCTTAACAAGACTTAACACGTGGTGGTAAATACATTCATTCAACACATGTATTACTTTTAGTTAAGACACAAAATCCTTTAGCATTATAAATGTCCCCTTTGAAAATGTGCAAACGACAATGCATAATAGTTAAAGAGACATTAGTTATACATAAATATCATGATCAAAAAATGGCTCTTAAGTCATGCTCTCAAAACAATTAATAATTCATGCCATGCAAAGACCATAATTTCATCATGGGGAATGGAATTTTACAAATTCCATTCAAAACTCACTTTCGAACTCGAATCTCATATGCACGAGATTATAAATCAATCTTATCGAAAAAAACCATAACAATTATATACTTTTCATCGAATTGGGTCCATGATTCATGCGCTTAAAACAATTTCTCAAAACTCATTACATATAGAAATACATATATAACTTTAAAGCTTGTAAAAATTATAAAACCTATGTCCATGAGATTTAGAATAGCTCCACATACCTTAAGTTCCTTATCTTGGAGGATGAACCCTAATTTTGATGATTTCTTGAAGAATCTTGATCTTGGAAAGCTTGAATTCTAGATTACTTAGGGAAAAAGAATTGAATTTGTTCTTGGGATCTTGAGAGTTTATTGGAGAAGAAGGGAAAAGAATGCCCGAACGCCCCAAGTCATGTTATGAATGATTGGGTTAAGGGGAAAAAAACCCAATTACCCTTCTGAAAATTCTAAATCCATAACTGCATTTTGCATGCCCACCGTGACGCGGTCTTATCGTGGTGGCTTACTGGTTCGGACGAAAATGGTCATAAATTTTTTCCCAGGTATCAGATTAAGGCAATATTTGTATCATTGGAAAGCTGCCTCAATTATCAACAATTTGGTGGGTATTGAGCTAAAAAAATACATATGTATCAAAATCTATACACCTTTAAAGTTGACTTTTGTAGAATCAAATACCAACTTTGGACGAATCAAAGGCTCTTTGCTCAACTTTGCTCTAAGTGATTTCTCTGAATATTTTCACCTAATAAGCACTTCATACACAAGGATAAAGATCATGACACATGCATTCAAATTATAAATCAAGAACTGGACAAAAACACCTTCACCTCGATGCGATGTACGTGCCAAAGGAAATGTCACCACGACGCGGCCCTATCCCGGTGACTTGCTGGATTCGTGATCCAAACATGACCAAACCTTGTTTGAAACTTCCTTGAGATATTCTTCTCATATACTTGAACATGAATTAACTAAAAAACTAATGTATTGCTGTTGAGAAGACCGAAATGAAAATTTTCGAAGTTTAGGGGTCTTGAAGATGACTAATCCCCCAACACTTAGTAAAAATTTCAAGCCTTAAGCCTCTTAAGCATGCATCGAAAAACTAAATTAAGCTAAAAATAGTACGGGGTATTACAGTTTGGGTTCGTAAACGTAGGAAAGATGATTTAACTTTAGCTTAAAAGTGCAGGGTATTACATTATCTCCCCATTTGGATTATTTGTCCCCAAATTATGGGTTGGAACTTGTTAAAGCTCTAAAAATTTTGAATAAAGAACGTAACCTCGCACTGAACATTTTTCTTCAACCGAAAATGTAAAGGCATCAAAAAAGACTCATGATAACCCCTAGTAAAACGCATAAGCACAAAGCATGAGGTAATGAAACCTTACATAAGGATGATCTTGCACATAAGTTCTATGAATCATAATCATCACAACCTAAGGCATAAGTTTATTTGGTGATAATAGCCCAGATTTACATTGGTAAAATCATGTAATGAGATTTCACAGCAGATAGGAATAGAAACATTCTCTACTTTACATGATACAACACATTGACTTACACTTAGAGACACTTCTTGGCTATGCCCCAACATTGAATAACATACTTCATCATTTCCAACTTACAATTCTCCCATCATACATCTAACCACAAGATTTTGAATCCTATTGCATGGTATTTCTATGTTGAAGCCTAACTCAGAGGAAAGAGGTTCTAGCTTAAGTTGTGGGACCTCATGCTCTACATCCCTTTAGGAGTATTACTTCACCTTATCACTATCATCAAACACCCTTTTTTTAATTTAGGGATTACTAACCACATAGAATATGGGTTATGTTTTTAACAATCACAACATTCAAGCCTATCATTACTAAACCCACTTCATGGATCTCCACACTAAGACTAGCAAATTCAATCACTCTCTCAAAGATTTTTGCCACATATCTTCTTCCTAGCTATTTCACATAATGAAAGTTCATCTCCTTCTTTCCCCATTCACCTATAACCTTATCTAAAGAAATTACATACAAATTTTCACATCCCAAAACATCTACTCCCCTTTCCTAAGTCAATACTACTCTTCCATAACTACTATCATATTACTATTCCAAGAGTCATTGAGAGACCCAAGCAAATGCATCAAGAAAGGAGTAAAAGACCATATATTTATTGCACTACTCAAGGTGAGATATGAGATAAAGATACAATATAATAGACACGAAGTTCTCCATATATCAAGTGTCTAGATCATAAGTAAAGAGTCATTCCGTCATAAACACAACACAACATGGATTCTTAGGACTAGGCACGATGTGAAAATAGGAGAGCATATACCATGAGTGGTATAACATAAAGACGGAACTCATGGGGTCAACAACTGAGACAAGGATTGCCACTCAAAGCTATTGCTTCTCATTTTTAAAGCTGAGATAGTCATGAGTTTGCATAAATTTTATCACTTTGGCTAAACCCGACATAGAATGAATTGGTGACATATAGAAACATGTTTTCTTAGGACCAAGCATGATGTGAGACATGGATTTTCTTATAGATCATGAGTAACATCACATAGAGCTTGAATACTTGAAAGATTGGATTACTGAGACATCATTGCTTCTAGTTTGGAGGTAGGATCATAACATAAATTGCATAGATAACTCGGACCTTGGGCATAGGCATGATTTCAATGCATAAGGCATTGACATATGTCCATTCAAGTTGAGGTAGGAAGAGCTTCCTTGAATAGGAATTGATTTATCATGATTCTTATTTTAAACTTGGCACCACAAGAAAATTTGGGAACTATCTTAATTCATCATCTCCCCCTTAGATCAAAGTCACAATCATAGACTTGCGGACATACCGTCACATCAAATCGATAGCCACAACTCTAAACAAAAAAGGGATATCACCATATATATAAATGCTAAACTCTCCCTGATAAACTATAGTTTGAAGGTATGGCATTTCGGGAATTCTACTCTTAACTTTTGTCGGCCTCTATATCCATCCTCCTATAACTCACACTCTCATGAGCATACACATCCACCCTCCTTATCACATAATGATCCATTCTCCATTACTTAACTCACTAACATTAGGTCTCTAATCACATAACTTACAACTTAAAATAAATTATAAAACTATACCAAAAGTGCATATTGCCTACCTATATTTCCTTAGTTTAACTATAATGAACACCATACAACAACTCCCCAGACATATCCATACTACAAAATTCAAGAACGTGGACTAGGTACACATGACACTTATACATATAAAACCTTATCTAACAACATGCTAACTAGGGGCTTCAACTTATTCTTATATACTCACTCTCTTATCCACTTAATGATTCAACCATAATTTATGTTTTTACTTTTGTTCTCATGTATATATATACATCAATTGTCCATTGATTTTTCCACAAGTTGCCAATCTAGGCTATTGCACACATTAAATCTAGCCAACTACTTACTCCCATAAAACATGCATCATTAATCCTAAGCTAGTATTCTTATCACCACCATCCACATCTAAAGTTCAATCCTATAGTCTACAATAAATCATGTACCACCGATAAAGCATGCCACATATTATACTAGTCCATTAAATGGGGAAATCAACCCAAGGTTTCTCATTTCACCTAACTTTGGCCCACAAATTCATTCTCTCCACGACATCACTATCATACCTTATAATCTACCACACACCTTGTCACATGTATTACAAGTTTACAACTACTAGAGAAAAGACCAATTAAGGAGGTAAAGTCACATAATGAGGATAGTCGATCTTAATCTTATTATATATCCCATTACGATCTTATCAACCTATTTCACTTTCTCAAATAATATTTACTTACCCATACATACACCCCTACTACCTTCAAGTTCCATATACACCAATGAATCTCTAACCCTACTTATTGACTGATTTACCCCTATCTATTTACTACCTATAAATGATTTCTACAACCACTATAACTATCCACTCCGAGCTTCTTCCCTATTTTGAATTAATAATATTCATAGCAAAATACTTCCTACACAAACTACCATACACTCTAAAAATATTGCTATAATATTAGCCAATCACCATAAAAGATAAAACCACCCCTCAGTCAAGGGTTATACAACTAAAACTATTTATTTATGCAAAAGTCACCCTCACTATGACTTCTAAACTTGTGACTTTATATCACCAATTTCTGGACCATCTCACTACCAATAGGTCATGACACTTTAACATATACTCCAAATAGGGTGGAAATATTGTTCCAACATTGATATATCTTATTACCCTTAAGAATGAGATATGCAACAAGAATTTTTAAAGGGGACTGGATATACTCCGTAACTCAGGCTGAAAAGCATGATTTCCTCAGGATAAAGATATGCACTTAAATCATTACACCTTGAAGCACTAATGGAATCCTCTCAAGTCCATGTTCTATCTCATAACCTTATGGGTAACTTAATTAGAAAGGATCGCATCATTCAAAATCTAAGTCTTTACGCTTAAATCGCCTAGACAATGAGACATATCAAATAATATTAGAGTGAGAAAAGAATTTGGATAACTTTTGTATGGACGATGCTATAGCACGAACAAAAGTATGAAAGAATAAGAAATAACTCCTAAATGCTCGGTAGCCTCCTGATTATAAGTGTGGTGCATAACATAGCCATAAGCAAGACACTGCTAGATAGAGCTTCGTAGACACCCTAGGACTATGAACCATGCTCTAATACCAAGTTTGTCATGACCTGAGCTAGGGCCCTGGATGCAACGGGCGTCCTGAACTACGACGGCTTGAGAAACCCCTTAGCATACTATCATAAACATAATCCATACATAATCAAAGTGCAGAAGATATAGTGAAAATTCAATGGAAATTTATAATACAACTGTCTCAACAAAATATGACAATATAATATTTAACTACTGTCTACGAATCCTCTAATGAGAACTAACTATCTAGATCGAGACAAAGCCCTCGGCTGGACCATACACTGAAAGACTCAAGATATATTGATGTGATGGACCGCGGGACTATACCGTAGAACCTGAAATATAGGGGGTCAATACACAAGGTACTGGTATGTAGAACAATTCAAAAATAAAATATATTTTATACAACATAGGTGAGAAAATTTCATAAAAGCATGTCAGCATAAAATAATTAAAAATACATGGGCATAATCAAAAGGCTTCAAAACATTTTTGTAAATCTCATCTCAACACTTTGTCTTACTTCTGAGCTAAATGGTGCATCCTATATTTCTACAATCCCATGGGCTATATGGAATCCTCCCTTAACTCGGTAGCCAAGCCCCCAATCCAAGTTTGTCGCAAAGATTATAGTTCATAAAATTGGTAATACCCCCATGTGAGAATATCATAGGAATCCCCCCATGTGAGATGTCCTCATTATCCTCCTATGTAGAATAACATATCATATGTCCTGCATCGATAAAACATGATATCGAGATACAAGTTATCTGAACTCAAGCCTTCTTCAGGTAACCAGCTAACTCTCTCTAAGCCTAATTTTAATTCTTTAAAACCATGCTTTATGCTTTTCAAACATTTAATTCTTCTTCTGTTAAGGGCATATCATCATCGGGTATCACCATACCTAAACTTCCAAGTCATTCATATCATATCAAATCCACAACCCTTTGTATTAAGAACATGTAAATGACCACCAAAAGATTTATCAAATCAAAAGAGAGTTCTTAGTATCAAAAGCATATGAAGAATGATGCAAAACACTCTCTTAGCAAGACTTTAACATGTGGTGGTCAATTCATTTATTTAACACATGTATTACTTTTAGTTAAGACACAAAAGCCTTTAGCATTAGAAATGACCCTTTTGAAAATGTACAAACAACAATGCATAATGGTTAAAGAGGAATTTAAACTCAAGAATTGCCACCATTCATAAACCAGCCCCAACATTAGTTATACATAAATCTCATGATCAAAAAGAGGATCATACATGCTCTCAAAAAAATTCATAATTTATTCCATGAAAAGAACATAATTTCTTCATGGGGAAGGAAATTTCACAAATCACATTCATAAATCACTTTTTGAACTCAAATAACATATGCACGAGATTATAAATCAATCTTATGGAAAAAACCCATGACAATTACATACTTTTCATTGAATTGGGTCCATGATGCATGTACTTAAAATAATTTCTCAAAAATCATTACATATATACACATATATAACTTTAAAGCTTGTAAAAATCATAAAACCTACGGCTATGAGATTTAGGATAGCCCCACGTACCTTAAGTTTCTTATCTTGGAGGATGAACACTAATTTTGATGCTTTATTGAAGAATCTTGATCTTGGAAAGCTTGAATTCTAGATTACTTGGGAAAAAAGAATTGAATTTGTTCTTTGAAAAGGGGAGGATTTTTCTTGAGAGTTTATTAGAGAAGAAGGGCAAATAATGCCTGAACTGATGCCCAAGTCCTGTTATGAACGATTGGGTTGAGGGGGAAAAGACCCAATTACCCTGGTGACATTTTTAAATCCCTAACTACATTTTTCATGCCCACTACAATGCGGTCTTATCGTGGTGGCTTACAGGTTCAGACAAAAATGGTCATAACTTTTTGCTCGGGTATCGGATTAAGGCAAAAGTTGTTTCATTGGAAAGCTGACTCAATTATCTACAATTTGGTGGGTTTTGAGCTAAAAAATTCACATATACTCCCTTCATTTCATAATAAATGAATTGTTGGATTTTGGTACACATATTAAGAAAAAAACATTAAAGACATCAATTTAACATAATTCCATTTTTACCCAAAAAAAAAAAAAAGTTGACCTTGTAATATCTTTTCAAAAGTTAATTGGTTGTCAAATCATAAGGGCATATTTAGAAGAAATTCAATGATTCACTTATTTTGAAACACCAATAAATACCCCAACAATTCACTTATTCTGAAATGAAGGGAGTATCAAAAGTTATACACGTTTGAAGTTGACCCTTATAGAATTAAATACCAAACTTTGGACGAATCAAAGGCTCTTAGATCAACTTTGCTCTAAGTGATTTTCATGAATATTTTTCACCTAATAAGCACTTCACACCCTATGATAAAGATCATGACATATGCATTCAAATTATAAATCAAGAACTCGACTAAAACACCTTCATCGCGATACGATGCTCATGCCAAATGAAATGTCATCGCGACGCGGCCCTATCGCAGTGACTTTTTTGGATTCATGATCCAAACAAGACCCAAAACTTGTCCGAATAATTCGAAACATCCTCGAGACATTCATCTCACATCCCCGAACATGAATTAACTAAAAAACTAACAACTTAGGGTCGGGGAGACTAAAATAAAAATTTTCAAAGTTTAGGGGTCTTGAAAATGACTAAACCCGCAACACTTAGTGAAAATTTCAAGCCTTAAGCCCCTTAAGCATGCAACTAAAAGTTGAATTAAGCTATTAATAGTATGGGTTATTACACTTCGAGTTCATAAACGTAGGAAAGATGATTTAACTTTAGTCCGAAAGTGCGGGGTGTTACAGATAAGACCCCTAAGCTTATATGTGCAAATAATATAAAGAATTTATTATCAAAACATAAATAATTTAAATAATTTACAGTACGGAAACAATAAAGAATGAATTAAATAATTAGCACATAAAAATACCACCCACCCTCTTAATTGAAATAATGAGTCTATCAAGGTTAGAACGTGATTGTATCATCCCCAGAAGAGTCATATTCTGTCATGCCTTATATTTACCAAGGTTAAAATAAAGTACGACTTACAAACTCAAAAATAATTGGTTTTTATACAAAGTAGCCACCTAATTTTTAAGAAAAAATCAGGAAACCTATTCAATAATTGACATCTATGACTTGTTTTTTTAATTTGTGAAAAACAGTTTTTATTCTAATAAGAGTCAAAATTATTCGAAGGAAAGAGGTTAGGCATCCTATAGAATCCATAAATGTGATACCAAATTAGACTAAATTTATCAAAAGAAGGAAGTAAAAAATATTTTTTTAATGTATAAATGTATAAAGTATGAATAAAAAATAATATAAAAATTTATGTGTGAAGAGGGCGTATCAATTACATAAGTAAAATATATTATCGTAAAACGTGTGAATGAAAGTTTGTAAAGATGTATAAAAATATAAAAATTGTATAAGAATATGTATGAAAGAGTAAAATATTTTTATAAAAGGAAAGAACTTTAGGTAATGAAATAAAGGTTTTTTTATATTGTATAAATGAAAAATATTCTTAAATAATACTTTTACTTGACAAAAATCAGGAGGAGAAACGATTACACAATATTTTTCTTTCTAATGTAAAGGTGTGAATTAATTGATTGAATACCTAAATCAATAAAATTCTTCTATATAAATTTTAACAGCCTAATTTTTGCCTAAATGCATTGTGAGGATTACAAATGTAAAGACATTCCTGCACAACAATCCAAAAATAAAATTTTATCTATGATTAATATTTGTACAATTGAAAGAATATATAAATAAAAAATGCAAACATAAAATTCAAAATCCTTTTTCGAACGCCATTTTTGAGAAGTATAACAACCTTTCTACTTCATCAGAGGTAGAGGTATGGACTGCGTACATCTTACCCCCCCCCAGACCCCACTAAGTGGGAATACACTGGGTTTGTTGTTGTTGTTGTTGTTGTTGTATTTTTGAGAAGTATGCCTACGAACCTGTATAAATACATGGTTGAAATTTTAGTAATGAACAAATAAATTGAAAGAAAAAATATTTTTACATATATGTATAAATGTATATATTAAAAAAGAACATTATTACAAAGAGGACTCAGATTAAGTTTTAGATTTGTCATGGCTACACATGATTACTCAAATTATTGATCGTTATAAATCACCTTGTAAACATATGAATCATAAAACTTTTTTGTTACCCTGACAAAATAAATATTTCGTCATTATGCAAATTTAATTACTTATTGTTACGTATTTGCATATATAATGTTCATCATTTTATTTTTGGAGGCCTCAAAAACTGATAAAAATTTATTCATTAGCCAATGTTAGTGTATTAATCTATTCAAAGGTAAACATTGTCCAAAAGGATACCTAAAAATAGTGGTACAACAATGGTGAATCAAAAAATAGTGGAGTTCACCAAAAAACACCTAATCGTTTTTGGAAATTCATAATTAGCGCAAAAGCAATCCAATAGAGAAACAAGATAATGCAAAATTAGTCTAAAAAATTAGCAAGTGATGTAATGGAGGTGAACCACAAAATAATCAAGAAAAACGATCAGGAAAAATAGTCCAACAATGAATGAAGTAACCACACAGTTAGCCAAAATGGCGAGACAGATCAACATCAGCACAAGTAGCAAGTAAGACTCATCAAAGGTGGTGCTTTCCAACCAAATCTCAACCAAAGTTTAGCAACTAGAACAAACCCAACAGATCGAAACAAGAAATAGAAAAATAATAACCACAATCAATAGAGACATAGATAAAACATATTTTCCCTTATATCTATATAATGTCAAAAATATCAAATCAGAGCAAAAGGGGCCGATAATGTTGCTTCCACAGTAGGGATGCCAAAACGATGAAATATTAAAAATGATGCTACTAGATGTTTATTCTTCGGTGAGGTAGCAATGTCATGGTGGTGGTGGTTTTTTTTTCATGAGATAACGACATTACTTCCCACGAGAAGCGACGGGAAAGAGAAGGGGGAAGAGGGCAACGTTGGTGGTGCTTGGTTGGATCTCACTAGTTATCAATTTCGGCAAGTTAGCGGTGGTGGAGGAACAAGGGGAAAAAGGGAGAGAAGGGAATGGAAAAAAGAAAGGAAAGAGGGGTAGTTTGGTGGTGGAGGGGTTTATTTCGAACTCCGAAGGAAGAGCAATGATGGAGTGGCATGACAGAGGTGTGGGAGAGGGAAAAAGAGGGCAATGACCAAGAAAGGAGACAGAGAGAGGCATGAAGCGTGAGAGAAAAATAAAAATTCGATTTTGTGAATATGTGTGTGTGTGTGTGTGAAAATGTAGTGGGAAAAAATAATAAAATCCTTCCCGTCTATATATAAAACAATTGTCTCTTCCTTGTACCCCCCCCCCCCCCAAAATAAAAGAAGCCCTTATTATCCTCTTAATATTATTTAGTTTGTAAGCTATTATCTATTGGATTTTCACCCTATTAACCAACAAATAAAATGTTATTATTCAAAATATAAAAATCATGTGTAGTCATGTCAAATGCTACCTTAAATAAAAGTGACAAGACCTTGACTTGACCGAATTATTGATTGTTATTTTAAAATAATTATCCAACTTATAACTACGGAGTGTATAAAATAATATAAAAAATAGATATTGGTATGCAATAAAAATATAAATAATAATAAATATATAATTATCTTAAAAAAATAAATTATATTGTAAATACTTAAAACTGTAGTATATGATAAAGGATCATAGTGTTATGTTGTGTATGTGTGTAGATGACTGTAAAAGAAATTAGAATGAGAATAGATTGATAAAGAACCTAATATTTATGAAATTGAAGAAAATTATCAATAAATTGAAAAAGTTAAAATATGACAATAAATTTGTAAAAATTCTAAAATAATGATAATTATCAATAAATTGTAAAAAATAATAATTGTGTTCTCTTTAATGGTCAGAGCCTAGAGGCTTTAATTTTAAGCACGGAGAGCCAAATTGGGTGTCAACAAGAACCATCTAACTCAAACCATTACCCCCATACATTTAGTCATTATAAGATACAGTAATCAATTAATCCACTCATAAACATAACATCCCTAAAACTAAGAAATAATATTAAGTGCAGCAAAATCCTTCAACAAGCTATTAAAATCCTCAAGATCTGAAAGTCATCATACAAGAACATTCTAAAATAAAAACTGAAATCTGAAATAATATCTCAAAATAATAATAACAAAAGTCATTGTCCAAAAGAGTGGACATGATCAAATGGGAAGATTTAATGGCTACCCGAAGATAGGTATTCACCCTTAAATAAAAAATTGTTGGTCATGAACTAAATTTGAGGTATTGTTTTAGTCTCCATAATGCTTTCTGCACTTAACCAAACGAAGAGCACGTGTATTATTAGTACAAATACTATGTACTGGTAGGTATCATCCGCTGACTTGACATAAAATCCACACCAAAAAATAAATCAAATAACAATGAAGACATTACAAGTAATTACACAAAAAATACCATTATCCACAGACTAACCTCCCACAAAACCAACTAATACGATAATATAAATCTTCATTCTATTTACACATGCATTCTACAGCCTTAAATCTATGATCAACCTCAACAAAAGAAGTTATATGACCCTCAACTTACCTTGAGTGTGACTTACCAAAACACATTTGTCTAATTATCTAACAACAATATGATAAAGTGGACCAAATATATAATTACACATTTTTTAAGCCCTTAATCAACTTTAAGGTTCATCCTTTTAGGTATATGATCAATTACCAAGTCTCTTCATTAATCACAAGTTGGTCGAAGGCCAATCATAGTTATTCAAATCATGGATAGGAATAGAAATCAAATTATATGTATAACTACAATTAAATCATAACCTACCTCAAACCAAGCCTCGAAAAGCATCATTCCACTTGAGTCTTTTATTTTCTTGCAATTTTATCTTGTTACTCATCTAGAAATAACAAAAAGGAATAATTTAATGGTTCGTTCTTCAATTTTGGACATTAAAAACATAAACCAACTAATTGCAGCCCATTAATAGTCACTCTAGGGGTTTTCACCCTTTAACCTACCCTAAATCACCGTAATTGATGATTACAAGAATGAATTCTACTCTAGAAAGTGTGTTCCAGTAACCTAGAGCCATTAATAAGTAATTTAAAGTCACCCATAAACAATCTACACAATATTATTAACCTAGGGTTAAATCATTAAATTCCACCATGATCCTGATTCTAATGATTAAAATAAATAATTACGCATTAGAATGGTGAAATAATCTTAGCTCAAGGAGAAACATCCAAAATATATAAAATCACCTCCCTCTTATTCTTAGGTTAAAATTTGGGAGTTTAGGAAAAATAATGGTAAAATCTCATATTTCTAGCTAGAAATTGCCCCTACTACTGCATCACTTTGTTGTTCCAGTGGTAGACTTCTATTGCTACAGGACTACGACTACTTAGGGTTTTGTTGTAGCGATGTTGCTACAGAAAAAACCAAGTTGTTGCAGTGGTAGCTAGGCAGAAACTTGGGATGGTTTACCAGTCTAGTAAATTTCACTATACACTCTCCAGATTTTGATTTTACGAATAACCCCTTTACGACAATTACTACAAATAGAGCTCTATGAAATTATTTTTTGTTCTAAAAGTTTCTATGGTTCACTAAACCTCTCGGCTAACATAATATTATCGTAAATTCACCAAAAAGTAAATCAAAAATCACTATATTTCTTTAGACCATACAATACTAAAAGTATGCTCAAAACCAATCTATCTTGAGATTTCAAAATTTTTGTCGAAAGGGAAACTTAACTCGAACTTTTGCATGCTAACTTGCACCGTGACTATGGGATAGGTCATTTCAATAATGATATATACATATATATTTATATATATATATATATATATACTCCTGTCATATCAATAAAGCCAGTTGGGATGCATGGTGAATTGTTAAGTCCATATACACTGTCTAGATCTACCTCTAGGGTTATAAAAGATAATCAATATCAACTTAATTTGGATCCACTCATTGGGCTACCGTGAGAATTTTCAAATGTCCTGGTGCCTCAATAAATTTAACCCTCATGATCCACTCTGAAGGTCCTCCAAAAAATCATGATAATACAAAAATGGATGGAGGGATTGATGATAGAACACAAAAAAATGGTAGTATCGATTTAGACCATAACCATCAATAATAATTCCTCATATCATAGTATATTCCCCAATAATATATAATTAGAAATCCATCTTGCCTGCTTATATATAGGTGAAAAGGCAATGAACAATTTAATTACTAACACATAACATATCAAAAAGAGTCAAAGAAAGTCTCAATTTTTCTTTAAAAAGCTTGTAGAATTCAATAGAAGCTTTGAATTCCATACTGCTTCCAAACGAGCCCAATCCATTCAAATGTGAATTCTATGTAAGAATATAAAACTAAAGGTACTCGTATTGCTATACTTTGAATTCAGGTTCAAAAAGACAACCTCGAGCTGACAAATAAAAATCTTAAATGTTAGTGAAAAATCACGTTATCCATCATATAAGAAGTTCATATATAAATTTTATAAAAAATGAATTAAAATCGACCTTAAAATCATAACTCTATCAATCATTAACTTTACCATAAAAATTTCAAATTTCAAATTTGAAATCAAGATTTGAAGGTAGAATGATAGAATAATCATAAAAAATTCATTAAAAAAAGTAGTTTAGAAACTCACCCAAGATTAAAATTTTGGAAATACTCTTTGAAGTCTTTCAAAACATAGCTCTCAAGCATCATAAATGAAAAAAATTGGGTTTTTATTTGAAACTAATAATTTAAGGTTGCCCGGATTATTTCCTCATCACAAATACAAGAAGGCAGTCACGAAAGACACCGACCCAGAACTGGGTCCATCATGAATGTGACATATCCCCTGCAATCAATGACCAAATTGACCTGACTCTTGACCCACACACTACTTTTCTTTATGAACATAGCCCATACCGACTGTGAATATGTTGTCTAAAAAATTTCTTCTTCATGAACATAAAGCCCTCTCACAAACGTAAAAGAGGTACCAACTGACATCAAAACTATAGAAACCCTTAGGGGTTGCACCACACAGTCAGGGACCAGGACCCTCAAAGTCAATCATAAGTAATAAAATAGTAAATGGCCAGGAATTACAAAAGAATGTAGGAAATATAAAGAACACAGAATTTAACATGGAAACCCCATTTCTCAATGGAGGAAAAATCATATCTTGCCCACACAAACTCAAAACAGTTCACTATAACAAACTTTTTGATTACAGACTTGACTGTAAACCTAACTCTTGGTTCTTCCTACTTGCAATACCTTTATTACAAGCCTACCTTTATACCTCTGCCAAGATTCCCTTAAAAACTACTTCGCTCTAACCAAGAACTAGCTTAGGCAGCTCTATCTGAGCATTTCTTTCAACAAAAAAAAACTCTAGTGTTATAGATTGAGTAGTTCTATTAAAAATTAGTGTTTGACTCAAGAACACTTTCTTTTTATGCTCACATTCACTAAGAACTTAAGCACTGTTGAAATTCTGAGTTTTTGTTTTTTCTTCTCTCTGAAGCTCTTCAATATTTGCAAAAACCATTTGATGAAGAAGTATTTTTCCCTTTATAGATGAGTGATGATTAGGGCTAAAATATCATTAGACCAGGTGTCTTAATTAGTAAAAGCAACGCCTGCCAGTTTATTACACAAATGGACAAAGTTATGTAGATGGATGCCAACTGTACTATTACTTTAAACATCTAAGGACCTGGTCCCATGTAGTCATCTGGTCATCATCAAAACTACACATAGCAATTTTTCTCTTTTTTGGTGATGACAAACCATCCACAAAGATTTAAGTATAAATAAGCATCCATCATATTTAATTAGTGTGATAACCACTCTAAAGATTAATCTTTCCCATATCATCATGCTTCCACCACTATGCAACATAAGGACCTAGTCCCTTATTGTCATTTTGCATCAAAAACTTTGGTGACATAAGCATATTTGCTTTGCTGCTTCCCCTACCATTATACACCACATGAGCACACAACATACACATACCTGGTTCTTACACATGAAGTCAATATTTTTTTTGGAATCATTAAAAAGGATCAATAGTAAACCAACAGTAAAGATAAGTATAGGCTAATTAACTCATGGCCACTTGTAAAACCTCATAAAATCCTAGTCATTTCAGTCCTATATAGCATGCTAAAAGAGGTCCCAGACTTAGAAAATTTTAGCTAAGCGTTAAGACTTAGAATTTATTTTTAGCCTTCGAAATTGGATGATCTTATTTTTTACCTTTCTGACCTTTGTATGTAAATTTTCAAGTTGATTCATTATCAGGGTGACTTGTAGGTCATCTCAGGCGAGTTTTGGATGTCCAATATAGCAAGGGGTCGCGATAGGGTCGCGCCGCGATGGCCGGTTGACCCAGGCTTAGTTCATCCCACGAGGGGGATCTTGACCTGAGCAGGGGTCACGTTGCAAAGGCCTCTTAACCCAATCAGGGGTCATGGCGCGATGGGGACCCTGTCCAATATTTTTTTATCTGAGTTTGTGGGTGAAAATGGTCATTTTCCCCTTACATTATTAAGGCTTAACATGAGATCAAGCCTCCCAAAGGGCAAATTTACTCACTAATTTACAAAATCCTCTTAAGAAAAAAAACCCTAGTTCATCAAGGTTAAGTTCCAAGAAATCGCCAACAATCTTCACGAATTTTGTTACTCAGATATGTTAGGTGTTCATCCTTGGGTTTTCTTCCACTCTTGGAGTTCAAGAACTCTTTTCAAAACTTGAATTATGATTTTCATGTTATGAATTGAATTATGCTCATGTTTGTGTTGATGTATGGGTTTCAAGTTAAGATCTTTTATGAGTTCCATAAACTTATGTTAGCATGTGTGTTGAATTATGAATCTCTCATATCAAAACTCTTGAATTTACAAGATTACATATTGAAGTTATGATGCCCTATATGCTATTCTTCATGTATCACAATCATGCTCCCTAAGTGTTTGATGGAATGTCCATGTGAATTAAATAGTGTAATCATGACATGTTGCATGTGTTCTCATTCATGAATAAGTTCATAACCTCCAAGTGTTTGATGAAATGTATCAGTGAATAAATTGTGAACAATTGAATATTGTTATATTTTCAAGATTTTCTATGTTTTACTATTGATGCTATCAAATCTTGGGGGTACTTATTACCCGAAATCTAGTTGTTTACTTAGTTGTAGTAGTTATAGAATCGTTATAGTAAAGGTCAAGAACACTAGTACTTAGTCAGTTAGTAGAACTTAGTGAACTCAGTCCAGTTCAGTCAGTCAACATAATCAGAGTCATTTTAGTCAAGCCTAGTACAGTCAAGTGACCAGTTCAGTATCGATTCAGTTAGGAGTAGAATTCAACACTGAATAAACCCAGGGATAGGGGAATTCCTGAGTAACAGATTAGGGTTGACACAATCATTTATATAATTTCATGAGTTTTCCTACCAGATTAGGGTTGACCCAACATTGTTAGTATCTCGTGGCAAGATGCTAACACCCTCCAAATGGGGTCGCAGGTTGGACCCTAACACATTCTATAATCGGGGTATGTCAGTTAGAAGAACACTCCCACAGTTACAGTCTCAATCTCAGTATTTAGTAAAGAACTCAGACAGTTCTACAAAACCATAGTTATTAGTTATCAGTTACAAAACCATCCAAATTTAGTACTTTAGTATCAGTATAAACTTTCAGTTACTAGTATCCGTTACCAGAATTCAGTACTTCAGTTTTATTCTAATTCAGACAGACGTTGTATTCGTAGTATTGCATATTCAGCATGTTCAGTAGTTACAGATTTGTATGTACTCTTATTTAGTTACTTCATGATATTCATCAGTTAGTTATCATTTTATGCATATAAACCCATGTATATTAGCCTACCTCACTTAGCATGCTAGTACATTCAAAGTACTGACACATACTCTTTCTTTGTGCTATGATGTCTCATATCATAGGTTCAGACGTACGAGTTCATGATCATACTTAGTAACTCAGGATATCAGTAGCAGATTCACTAGTGAGTCCTCATCCATTAAGGATATTATGTTATCTCAGTATTTCAGTTAGTTCAATAGTTATAACAGTCTGAGTTAGTTGGGAGTTTGTCTCAGTAACTCCATATTCAAACAGTTAGGGCTTTCAGACTAGCACAGTCAGTCATTCAACTTTTAGATGTTATTATCACTACACTCAGTTATAACTTCAGTATTTTAAGAACCTTATGTCATTTTCAGTTAGAATTTTGTATATATTTTTAGTATTATTGTTCAGTGCTCATAGTAGGTACCAGTCCTGGGTTAGCTTGTGATCCTCTGGGGTCGTAAGCACCATGTGACATCCAGGGTGGAGACTCAGGGCATTACAAACTTAGTATCATAGCCTAAGGTTCTAAAAATTCCTAGGGAGTCTGAAATCCACATCAAGTAAAGTCTTGTGCATGGATGTATAGTGCACCACACTTATGGACAAGGGGCTATGAGATATTTTTAGGAAAAGTTTCCCTTCTTTCAGTATTCATATTGTCCGAGTGAGCATGAGCTCAAGTTAAACTCTCTGCCTAATAAATTTTCCCTTTTATTTATAGAGCATGGCTCCTAAAAAGAACTGGAAACCAGCCAACACCTTCGCCTATTCAAGAAGATCCCCTAAATAAGTACGTATCTCATACAAAATTTAGAGAAGCTTTCACCACCCTGGCTCATTCTGTAGCAGCCCAGAATGAATGCCTAGTTGCTATTTAGGCCAACCCAATGGCCAATACTGTTGCAGCTAGAATTTAGGACTTCACCCGAATGAATCCTCCTTTATTTTTAAGGTCTAAGTCTGAAGAGAAACCACAGAAATTCCTTGACATGATGCAGAAGGTAACATACATTATAGGCTTAACCGCTAGTGGGAGTGCTGAGTTAGCTACCTATAAGTTGAAGAATGTGGCTCATACATACTTTAAGTAGTGAAAGGCAGATAGGGCCATAGATGCAGGGAGTTTGCTACTGCTTTTCTAGATAGATTTTTCCTGTTGGAGTTGAGAAAAGCAAAGTTTTTAGAGTTTAATAACCTGAAGTAGGGCAACATGAGTGTGAAAGAGTATTCCCTCAAGTTTACTCAGATAGTCAGGTATGCTTCTCATGTGCTAGCTGACAGTAGATCTAAGCTGAGTAAGTTTGTTTTTGGTGTATTCGACAGTGTGGTCAAGGAGTGTAGGACTGCAATATTGATTAAGGAGATAGACTTAGCTAGGTTAATGGTTCATGCTCAATAGATAGAGAAGTAAAAAACTAAGGAGAAATAGAAGGAGAATAAGAGGGATAGAACAGGTAGCTTCAACTTTACTCAGCATAAGTCAGAGAGTGGTAATAGTCCTGAGTTCCACGTAAAATATTCAGTTCTGACTCCATCCTCAGCCAGTGCTTCGGTGCCTAAATTTAGAAATGGTAATAAGGATAGAAAATGAGGCTCTAAATCTCAGGGTAGCGTTAGCAGTGCCCAAATAAATACTTTTTGTCAGAACTATGGTAGAAACCATCAGTGTGTCTTCAGGGCTGGTAGTAATGTATTTTTTGGATATGTCAAGCTCTCAGGTGGTTTTACAAAGTAAGCATAATCACCCTTAGCTCAGTCCAGTCGCCCATCTCAGTAGGGTGCTGCTTCCTGTGCCACCAGTGGGCAACGCCTAAATAGGCTCTATACACTTCAGTCTCGACAGGATCAGGAAAGTTCTTCTGATGTAGTTACTATTGTGTTATATGTTTACCATTTATATTTTCATGCTTTTCTAGATCCAGGAGCTTCTTTGTCCTTTGTAACTCCTTATATAGTTGTTGACTTCGGAGTCAGTCCTAAAATCCTAGTAAATCCCTTCTTAATCTCTACCCCAGTGGGTAAATCTATCATAGCCTGGCGGACATATAGGAACTGTCTGATAATGGTATCTTAGAAAGTTACTTCAGCAAACTTAGTATAGTTAGAGATAATGGATTTTGACGTCATTCTCGACATGGATTGGCTTCATTCATATTATGCATCAATTGACTATAGAAATAGAGTTGTTTATTTTCAGTTCCCAAATAAGCCTGTCCTAGAATGGAGGAGTTGTACTTCAGCACTTAGGGGTCAGCTTTTTTCATACCTTAGAGCGAGAAAAATAATATCTAACGGGTGTGTCTATCATTTCGTTTGAGTTAAAGATTCTAGTTCTGAGACTCTTAATCTTGAGTCAGTTCCACCAGTAAGAGAATTTCTAGATATGTTTCCCAAAGATTTTCCAGGAGTTCCTCTCGTAAGGGAAATTGACTTTGGAATAGACCTTCTTCTTTATACTCAGTCTATCTCTATTTTTCCATACAGAATGGATCTAGCAGAACTTAAAGAGTTAAAGGAACAGTTGAAGGATCTCCTAGATAAGGGATTTATCAAGCCTAGTGTCTCCCCGTAGGGCACACTAGTTTTATTCTAATGTAAGAAAGATTGTTCTCTCAGAATGTGTATTGACTACCATCAGTTGAACAAAGTCACCATCAAGAACAAGTACCCATTTCCTAGAATCAATGACTTGTTCGACCAACTTCAGAGTGCCAGTTCTTTTCTAAGATAGAAGTCAGATCAGGTTATCTTCAGCTCAGAGTTAGAGAATATGACATTCTAAAAATAGCTTTCAAAACTTGGTATGGTCACTTCAAATTTCTAGTCATGTCATTTGTTCTTACCAATGCCCTAAAAACTTTCATGGACTTGATGAACCTTGTGTTCAAGTAGTACTTGGATATGTTCGTCATAGTCTTCATTGATGACATTCTTATCTACTCTCATAGTGAAAATGATCATGCCGACCATCTCAAAATAGTATTTCAGACCCTCAGAGCCCATCAATTGTTCACCAAATTCAGTAGATGCGAATTTTGGCTAAGGTCAGTAGCTTTTCTTGGTCATATCATTTTCGGTGATGGCATTAGAGTTAATTCTCAAAAGACCAAAGCAGTGAGAAACTGGCCCAGACCCATCTCTCCATCAGATATCAGGAGTTTCTTGGGTTTGGCTGGCTATTATTGATGGTTTGTTAAAGGATTTTCATCTATTGCATCCCATATATCCAAATTGAATCAGAAGAAAATCAAATTCTAGTGGTTAGACTCTTGTGGAAAGAGTTTTTAGGAGTTGAAGACTCAATCACTACAGCCCCAATTTTGACTTTACCCGATGGTTCAAATGGATTTTTTTTTGTATTATGATGCTTCCAGAGTTGGTTTTGGGTGTGTTTTGATGCATAGGGTTAAGGTTGTTGCCTATGCCTCTAGACAACTTAAGCCCCATGAAAAGAATTTCCCCACCCATGATCTATAGTTAGCAGCTTTTCTATTTTCCTTAAAGATTTGGAGACACTATTTGTATAGTGTGCATGATGATGTGTTCACGAACCATAAAAGCTTGCAGTATGTATTTTCTCAGAAAGACTTGAACCTGAATCAGAGAAGGTAGTTAGAGTTGTTGAAAGATTACGACATGCGTGTTCTGTATCACCCGGGAAAGGCCAATGTAGTGGCTGATACTCTTAGTAGATTTTTCATGGTTAGTGTTGGTCATGTTGAAAATGGTAAGAAGAAGTTAGATCAGGAAGTTCATTAGCTTGCCAGGCTAGGTGTCCGTTTGGTTGACTCGGCTGAGGGTAGTATTTGGGTACAGAATAGTTTGGAATCATCTTTGGTTTCCAAAGTAAAAGAAAAGTAGGACAGAGATTCCAGTTTAGTTAATCTGAAAGATTCAGTCAGAGATCAGAAAGTAGAAGTTTTCTCCCAAAGGATAGATGGTGTGTTGCATTACCAGGGTAGATTATGTGTGCCATGTGTGGATGGCATGAGATAGCGGATTTTTGCAAAACCGCATGGTGCTCGGTACTCAATTCATCTAGGGGTCACTAAGATATACCGCGACTTGTGGGAAGTCTATTGGTGGAGTGGGATGAAGAGAGATGTCGCAGAGTTTGTGGCTAAGTGTTCTACGTATCAGCAGGTTAAGATTGAGCATCAGAAGTCTAGTGGGTCTATGCAGGAGTTCAGTATTCCCACATGGAAGTGGGAGGAAGTGAACATGGACTTTGTGATGGGTTTGCCTCCTACTCATCATCATCATGATTCAATTTGGGACATTGTGTATAGGATGACCAAATCAGCCCATTTCTTGCTAGTTCATACCTCATATTCAGTCGAGGATTATGCCAAGCTCTATGTTAGAGAGCTATTCAGATTGCACGATATCCCTTTGTCCATTATTTTAGATAGAGGTACGCAGTTCACCTCTCATTCTTGGAAAGTCTTCCAAAAGAGTCTTGGTACCCAAGTTCACCTCAGTACAACCTTCAACACTCAGACAGATGGTCAAGAAAATAGGACCATTCAGACCCTTAAGGATATATTAAGAGTGTGTGTTGTCAACTTTAAGGGTATTTGGGATGACCACTTACCTTTGATTGAGTTCAAGTATAATAACAGCTATCATTTTAGTATTCAGGTGTCTCTGTTTGAGGTTCTTTATGGGAGGAGATATAGATCTTCCATTGGCTAGTTCGAAGTAGATGAGGCCGCAGTAGTAGCACCTGACTTGGTGTTTGATGCTTTATAGAAAGTGCAGTTGATCAAAGAGCGGCTTAAGATAACTCAGAGCCGAAATAAATCATATGCAGATGTGAGAAGAAAAAAATATTGAGTTTGAGATTAACGACTTTGTTTATTTGAAAATCTCTATGGATTTTGGGGACCCACTGATGAATACCCCATATACCTGGTAGTAAAAGCCTTGGAAAATTTCTTGGAATTGACCTTGCTCTTGAGAAACCCTAGTCTGTTTGAGAAAGATGGGAAAATTACCTCTTTGATATCTTTTGGATAGAATACAGTTAATTGATGAATTTTGGGGCTTTTGGGGCTTTTGGGTCTTTTATACCACTCCTTGGGAAGCCAAAATGACATGGGTCTGTCTTTTAAAGAAGTGGAAAAAGACATAAAAGTCCCTAAAAAGTGTGCAGGAAAACTCACTCCCAGTCGTTACAACTCACCTCATGACTCATTACGGCTAGTTATGAGTCATGGTCTGAGTCGTAACCTGGGATCCTGGGATTTTGGTTTCATTTTATTCTAACTATGACTCGCCATCTAATAACTTATTATTATTAGATACAAGTCATTGGGTGAAGTCGTAGTCTGAGGTTGGATCCTTAGATCATATTCTGGTTAGGATACGAGCCTATATAATAACTCATAAGGCATGACTATGAGTCATATTCTAGACTCATAACCACTGGAAAGGATTCTTAGCTGAGCACTATTGAGACAACGAGTCCCTCCCAATGACTTGTAATGTTTAATTACGAATCATGGAGTGGAGTCATGGCAACTGGGTTGAAACTTGGGAACCTTAATTTGTATTAGTAGAATCAGATGATAGAAAGTCACCATCGTAGTTAGAACCCACGATCGTCCTATGGTGCTCGTGGTTTGGATCATGATTTCTTCATCTTCAGGTCTTGAATGGTATACCTCTCAGTACAGACACATGGTTATTAGGAGCAATTATGCATAGTGCTCGTTCGATCATCCTTACTTTAATTATTTACAACTTTCATATCTGGTCCTTGCTGCACAACCTCAAGGTACAGTCACATGTTCATTCCATGATCGTGATTGACCATCGTTTGATGATTCTCACACTTAGCTCCTATATTTTTATTTTTATTTCCTCCTCCCTATAGCCAAAAGGTATGATCATATGATCAATTTACAGTCGTGGGATTTCTTTGTTTGATCACCTCTTGGGGACCCCTTCTCTGATTCAACACATGATAGCCTTTGTATGACCAAGGTCAAATCTCACAGTCATGCCTTCTTTTATTTAATCCTTTTTAAGTCCTATTTTTAGTAATCACTTTTTCCAAGCCTATTTATCCTAGAACCACTCAAAAATCCATCATATCCACATAAACATACCCTATTATTTGCGAATTCATAATTTTAAGCATCTTAAATGCCATATATCCATGGCACATCAATGATATGGATGATGACATTGAGATTGTGATGATGATGTTGATAATAACTTTAAAGATGATGATATGATGATAATGATAATGATAATGATAATGATATTGAGATTAGGATGAAATGACAAATGGTAATATTTTGAGATGAGAAAATGAGTTGTGTGGTATATGTGGGTGGTCAGGAGACGTTGGTTGATCTATTTGAATTCGATATGGTTGAGTTCGATGTCATATTAAGGATGGATTATATGTACATCTTACATACACACATTCATCATATGCACTTAAATGGATGATTATACTTATATATTATGATGAGCCTTGTTGATTAATTTGACTAAGTGTGAAAGGTGTAATTGTGAGATTGTATTCTTCATGAAGTGATGTGTCACATCTGCAGTTGGTTGTCCTTAATTATAAGTTTCTTTATGATCATTTTACTTAGATTTTATTTGTCTATTTGTATAGTGTTGAGTTAAGTTAGTCTATGATGCCTGCCAGTACTTATTAATTTGTACTTATTAATGTACTGGTGCTACTTGTACTCTTTTTTTTATTGATTGTAGAGCATATTTTAGCATTTGATACGAGACCTTGACTCTAGCCAGCCGTTGCAGACTTTGATTCAATGGTGAGCACTATGATCGGGTAGCCATTGAATCTTCTAATCTATGTCCATGTCCCTTGTTTATGAACTAAGACATTCTTTTGTTTTCTTTTGTATTTTTGATACTCTATTACCATAGTTTTGAACACTCTCGGATGTTCTTGTACAATGACTTTAGATTTAGGGTTGTAATGAATATAGAAATTCTCCACTATATTCATGATTATGAATTTGATTGGGTTTAGATTATAATTCAATTATTTTACTAAGATTTTGAATTTAAAGATAAAGTTATTTTACAAACAAGACTTGTATAATATTTAATATGGTTGGTAACGGTTGGATTTGATGGTTTTCTCACCATAGTGTTAGGGGTGACAATCATGACTATTTGATTCATGACAATATGCATCCATCATCTTATTCTCTTTATTGGTGTTTTTATGGTGTGATTAATGATTGTTGCTTCTGGAAGTGAATTTACTTCTCTGCATTGATTTTATTGTGATTTATAAATATTTTGACTTGATTATTACATGAAGTTGTTGACATTACCTTCTAATTCGGGTTTGTATTTATTTTAAATGAGAACTATATAGGAAAATATCATAATAATTCTGTTTAGCATCGATCCTTGTCATCACTTCAAAATGATTAGTTGATGTTGTTGTCGAGTACGTGTGAATCTCATATTGACCATTGCTTTAAACATTTTTGTTGTGCAATTCTAAGTTGGGTTATACCTGCCAGTAATTGAAAGCCATTGGAGTATATTCTCGAGACTTTAAGATAGCAGCTTTGGTAGATCTCAACTCCCTGAATCTCTTCTACCCTTATATTTTAGTGTTTTCCTCTTTTGAGTACTGTAGTTTGGAGTTATAAATGAATTATTAAAGGCTTGTACTAGTGTCTTTAGGTTTTAGGATGAGTTTCATTTGATTCTGTATTTCTTATGAGTTTTTATTTAAAATGTCATTATATGACTTATATTGATTCTAAATGTTAATTCTATGATTTTGCATTACACCATATGAAATATATTTGTTTTGGGTTAGCTTATCTACCTATGGGTTAGAAAGGTTTCTTCACTTCTTTGATTTTCTATTCGTGAAAAATATGTTATTTTTAAATTTTTTTAGAAAGTTCTGATACTAATGTAAATAACTTTTAGAAGATGACTTATCACGTAAAATTATCTAAAAAACAAAGGATCATGATAAATATATATGTATATTTGGCCATATAATTTTAGGGGATCGTATTAAGTGGGGAGAGTCAATAAAATGATCAAACTAGTATATAATTATCTTTTTTTAAAAGTTACCTTAAAAATTCTAGCACTTGAGGAAAAATTCGGGGGTAACTCCAATTGAGATTCGGGATATTTGATTTTCAAATTTGTATGAATAACTATGATGTTTTGATCTTGGTTCACATGGTCTAATAAACTCTCTGATTTTCAAAGGAGCTCTGCATGTAGCTGATGATGAGTTCTTCCGATTGATAATTCAATATACAATAGCTGATGATTAAGTTCACAAAAGCATCATACGAAACATCACTTTGGACTGTCATAGCTATCGTCTCTAGCATTTCACCCTTTGTAATGCCTCGAATCTGGTACCTAGAATGCTACACGGTGCCCATGAACCCGAAGGACTACAAGCTAACCTATGACTGATATCTATAAACTAAGCACTTAATAATAGTAATAATATCGTAAAGGCAGAAAACTGAACTGAAAAGCCATAAGGTTCAATACTATTACATAACTGAAAAATATGGTATAACAATACCAAAACAACTGAGATAATTATCTAAACATACTATAGTCTGAAAGCCTCTAAAATGTCTGAATAAAGAATTGATAGGACATGTCCCCAACTAACTCCAACTACTAAAATAAACTGAAAACTGAAATAGTAATGTGATCATCATGTTATCGAAGGATGAGGACTCACTACTAACTCTGATCACTGAACTAGAGTGCTACTGGTTCTCAGGAGCTCATGCTTCTAAACCTATGGTATAACACCATAGCACAAAAGCGCTAGTACTTTGAATGTACTAGTATGCAAGTGAGGTAGGCTGAATGCAATAGGTTCATATGCATTAACAATACGAACTAACTGACTAACATGAAAGTGAGAATACATGCATGCATACGTAACTGTAACTGAGATCATGATAGGACTGGATACTGAGTTCTGACTACTGATTCTACTGACATTGACATTTGAGTCACTGATGAGTGAGAAACTAATACTATATTACTGAAAATTGAGGGACTGATACTATGTTACTAATACATGGATAATAGTGTCTGACAGTTCTGATTATGAAGAACTGGTTGGTTGTATTTGACAGTCCTGAAGCTGAATGCTAATAACATAAGTTCTGATAACTGATATAACTGATAACATAAGTGACTGTATCTGACAGTCCTGAATCTGATAGAACTAGCTCAGTTTTGTACTGTATTTGAGTAACTAAATTTGAGATCAGTCCTATCTAGCGGGTGATCTCTAAATTTGATGATACCATTACTGATTGACCATAGTTGAGAGTAGTCCTGTCTAGTGGGAGATCCCAGAGTCTATTTATAAAGATAAAGATTGACAATATCTGACAGTCCTAAATCTATACTACTAAGCTGAATTAATTGTATCTAACAGTCCTGATTCTGTAACTGAAACTGTGGGATATATTTATCTAACCGACATGCCCCATACTAAGCTAACTGGGTTCCAAACTATAACCCCAGCTGGAATGGTGTTAGTACCGCATCATTGGTAAAGACAATTGCTGTGGAGTCAGTCCTAATCTAGTGGGTGACCCCTAGGATCAGTCCTATATATTTAAATGTGCTAACGCGTGATCCCTGAGTATGTCAGTCCTATCTAATGAGTGATATCTCATACCTACACTGAATACGTAGTTCTTGAACTTAGGGATTATTTCTAGGGATCTCAGTCCTATCTAGCAGGTGAGTCCCCATCCCTAGGCTCGCTCGGTGCTGAATCTTGCTCCCTTCTGAAAGATACTGAACTAATTAACTGAACTGAGCTGATTAACTGAACTAAAATGATATTAGCGGTATTGTGTAGTGGAGCTAAACTAAATTTACTGAGTTTCATTGACTGATGAAATGTACTGAGTTCTGAGGACTAAATGAGAATACTGAAGTTACTAAGATTACTGAGATACTAAAATTATTGAAATTTTTGAGATTTTCTGAGTCACATGACCGACTGAGTTCTATGGATCATAGCT
Organism: Capsicum annuum; assembly: GCF_002878395.1. Lineage (NCBI taxonomy): Eukaryota > Viridiplantae > Streptophyta > Magnoliopsida > Solanales > Solanaceae > Capsicum > Capsicum annuum. Next base: position 190,545,008 of record NC_061113.1, on the reverse strand, counting down.
TGACTGAGGAGATCATGAAAACATGATATGGCTCTAGGCACATAGCTAAATGTTCGGGTACAAGTACCCCCAAGACTCAATGAGAAGAAACTGACATAGCATGGCTTACTTGAACACATGACCAACAACACAATTCATAATTCATATATTGAAGCACTTCATCAAACATATGATATGCATAAGATTGTACATACATGGGGATTTCATGATATCATACTAGTTGGGCATTGTTCCTTCATCTAGGCATTTAATCATACACATGGTATGCATAGCACATGTAGACAACATTATACACAATTAATCATCATGATTCATCTCTAATTTCATCATCCTAGGTTTATTTATAAGTTCACATGAATATACATCTATACAAATCAATTCCATATAAAATTGATCACCCAATAAGGATTTGAATTTAATTGATCATTCTCAACATAAAAAAAACAAACCCGACATGAAATTCATAAAGAAATCCATAAACTTAAACTTAGAAAAGAGATTCTCTAGCTTCATGGATGAAATAAGTTCATGAATGAACACTACGCATACCTTAGTTCATGATTTCGTGAAGATTGACGGAGAAATTTTCTTGGAATTGGATCTTCTATGAAAACCCTAGCTTGTTCTTGAGAGGTTTTTGAGAGAAGAGAGTGTATTTTTGGTGAAAAGTGACTGAATCACGTGTTAAAGGGATTAAATAGGGGTAGTAAATTGACCCTTTTAACCCATGGATGCGTCTTTAATTTTTGAGAAAATTTCTCCATTTTCATCCTTGGCACGACGCGCCATTATCGTGCCAAGTCACTTGAAAGTGACAAATAAGAAATTGCACGGTGGTGCGATGCGGAGCTATCGCATTGCCACCTTGTCTGTGACCTAAAAGTTTGGTGTGACGCACCACTATTGTGGAGCAACACTGGAAATTGACAATTTCCATTTGAGCTATCTCTGCGACACGCTAAAGGCTCAGGTGATATACTGTCTCACTAAAAAGGCTCTAACTCTTCACTGGGTGTCGGATTTGGGCAAATTTGGCATCGATGGAAAGCTTATTTGATTCTCTATATAATAAAAAGTGAAAATATTGAAAATACCATGTGTATAAAAGTAGATTCATCTTTTAAATAAATCTTCTAACATTCTTGGAAAACATTTCAAGCTAGAAAAAGTATGGGATATTACACCCTTCTTCCAACGCCATACATATCGATTGCACTTCTCGATCCATTGACCATGATAATCCACCCCTATTGTTATTGATCTCTCCATTAGTGGTACCTAAATAAAGTCATTTGTTAAAAAAAGTTAATAGTGATTTCATAGTGTTGTAAATAAATCCCAATAGATGTGTGATCTATTACAACAGGTAAGTGATCAATCATAATAAATTACTTACCTCTTGGGATTCATTTCATGCTCCTAAAGCTGATTTCAACAGATGAGTCATCTATTGTAATAGGTGAATCATATGTTACAACAGACTATACATCTATTACGATAAATGAAGTGCCTATTCAGATAAATATTATGATAGTAAGGCACCTTTGAAGATGATTCCAATAGATGAGTGACATGATGCAATAAATAATTAACTTATTGCGACAGATGACTTACCTATTGCAACAGACGATGATCTGTTGGAATCGAGGCCAGGTTCTATTGCAACAGGATACTAATATGTTGTAACAAATATTCACCATCTATTGGAATCGAGTTCAGGTTCTGTTACAACAGGTTAATAATATGTTGCAATAGATATTTACCCTGTTGCAACAGAAAACACATCTGTTGGAATTGAGATCAGGTTCTTTTGCAACAGGTTACTAATTTGTTCAACAAATATTTATCATGTTGCACCAGATAACTAATCTGTTGCAACAGATAGGTCATATGTTGCAATGGATGACCCTTCTGTTTGATTCATGTTATGGTCTATAGAACCATAAACATGAATCCCACATATGAGTCTTCCATCATAACAGATGATTGATCTGTTTAAACAGATAGATTTTATGTTGCATTCATGTTTGTATGCTATCTATTGTTGGAAAAATAGCACAACAGAAGTTACCTAGATGACAAATTCAACTAAAAATCATAATTTGACTTACCAAAGTCTCCTATGAACTAATGCCAAAGTGGAAAGCGATGTACGAAACAAAATTTGACCTAAGAAATTGGTCAAATAGCAATAGTAGGGGTAACAACAAAAACAAGAATGATCAACATGAAGAAGATGAAGATGAAGATGATAATGAAGTAGAAGATGATGATAATGAAGAAGAAGATGATGAATAAAACAACAGGAAAAATGAACAATAAAAATCACTAAGAGAGAGAAAAAATAATAGATGAGAAGAGAGAGAAACATGCTTTTAAAAACTTCTGGGCTATTCTCAAATTTACCCAACTTTCTTAATCCATAATAAAATAATTGTCACCTACACTCAATTATTAAGACTTGTGTCACCTACACCTCATTTTAAAACTCATTTGTCACCTACAACCCAAACCCCCCAGTAAGAAGCATTAATTGGGGAAGTTTAAAAAATAGCAATAGTTGACACAAAAATTATTTTTCATAGCTATATTTTTTAATATTATTATTTATAGTCAATGTATTTGATTTACATCCGCTGCATTCGTTTTTACTCAATGGTCTGTATTCATATAAAACATAAATACATTAATCACATTTTATATTTTTTTATTTTTAAAAAATATGACTACATCGAATACAAGTCATGGATGATGACAGAAACATCACAACCACGCATTGTATTTGTATTTACCATCATTTTTTTTATTTTATTCTTTTCTCTTTTTAGATTTTTTTTTTACTCTTTGATTTTTTCCTATTTTCTTTTTTGACTTTTTGTAGTTTTTCTTCTTTTCTTTTATATTTTTATTTTTTATTTTTTGTTTCTTTTTTGTTATCTCTATCTTCTATTTATCTTTTTTTGATTCTTTTTTTCTTTTTGATTTTGCACCTTTTTTTGTTTTTTTCTATCTTATATTTTTTCTATTTTTGAAAAGTTTGGCTACCCGAGTACAAGTCATGAATAATAACAAAAATATCACAATTGCTTGTTGTATTTTTATTTACATCATCATTTATATTTTTGTATTTGTTGATACAATTATATTTGTATTTACATTTTATAGTTCGCGCTTGTTTTTGCATATATATTATAGTTCACATTTGTATTTGTATGTTATAGTTCAGATTTGTATTTTTAGTTTATAGTTCTCACTTTTATTTGTGTTTGCAAGTTCGCACCATCAATTATATTTTATGCAATTCACAATTGTATTTTAAAGAATTATTTTGTATTTGCATTTTATAATTGACTGGACATTGTTTTAATATTTTGTGGTTTCATTTTATTTGTATTTTTGTATTATTTTATCGATGCACTTGTATTTTTAAAGAACTATTTTGTATTTATATTTGTAAGTTGAACACATATTATATTTTTATTTGTAATTTAATTTGTTTCATTTGTTTATAGTTGACAAGATCATTTGTATTTTTAAACAATTGTAGCATTTTTATTTTTCTTTCTACGAATACTAGTATTTATAGAATGATAAATTATACAAGTACAAATATTACATTAGCATCAAATGATACATGTTTATACAACTTGAACCATACACATACAAAATGATGCTTGCTTATATACAAATACAAATGATAAATTTAAAATACAAATACTAACGATACATTTGTAGTGAATGACACATTGTATATTTATATATTTAAGATCCAAATAAATGCAATTAATCCATATACTCTTTTGTATACAAATGCAAACGATAAATCACGGTTAAACTATTCAACTACAAATAATACATTTATTTAAAATTTATAGTATCATACAAATACAAATAAATATAAAATATAAAAAAATATAAAATATAAAATACAACAACAACAACAACAACAAAAAAAAAGAGAGAAAAAATACAAACAAAAGAAAAAAGAAGGAGAAAGAATGAAAAGGAAAAAAAGAAAAAGAAAAAATGAAATAAAGAAGAAAAAACGGAAAAGAAAAAAGGTGAAAAAAGAAAGAGAAAACAAAAAAAAAAGGAAAAGAGAAAATGTAGAAAAAACTGAAAAAGAAGAAAAAAGAAGAGTAATAGAAAATAAAGAAAGAGAGAAAATAAATGAGAGAGACTATGAATTGTAATTAGGGATAATTAATAGACAAGGGGAGGGTATGAATAGTAATCAATTGAAACTTAAGCTAAATAGGGTAATTAAGAGTCTATGTTTGCTAAGTCATGTAGTTATCCCTTAATTAAACCACTATATGATTGGGTCAGGCTAGTATTGATTGGAGAAAAAAATATATAATCGAAAATTAAATGTTTATCGAGTTCAATTTGAGTTATATGAAAAATATAAAGCTTATCATTGTAAAAAAATATTTCCACAACCTCTATGCATGGGCTGAACCATAGAGTTGAGCATCCAAATGAATCCATATTAAGAGTGTTTCACCGGACAATGAATTTATTGCGAGGTCAAGGACAAAGAATCAATTTAACTTATTGATTAGTTATTTGACAAGTAAATATACTAATAACTGAGCTTAATGAAAAGGCGGTGTAATAAGTAAGCAAGATAGTAGTTGGGCTCAGTGTTTTCAAAGGTAGAGATGTAAGGCGAGGCATTATACCTGATACGGGGCAAGGTGTAAGCCCGAAGGTGATAAGGCATATGCCCCACAGATCCTTTAATTTTTAATATTTTATAAATTAGAAATAAATATTTTTTAAAAGAGATAAATCAGCCAAAAAGGTAAAATTACATCAAAATTATTATTAAAAAAATAAGAGGAAGATGCATCTAAAGCTGTTTCAGCAAAAAAATAACCAAAGTCACATAATACAACTAATATATAAAGTCACCTTCTCATATAATAACCTTTTATGTCCTAAAAATACAAGTTTGTATAAAAAATAGTGCATAATTAATCAACCTCTACCTTCTCGTTACTCAGTCAGTATATTAATGCAACCATTTACCATATATTGTATTTTAAAAGAGAATGAACAAAGTAAATAACTTGAAAACTAGTCAATGTATGAATTGCAAAAGACCAAAAGAAAAGAAAGGAACTAGGAAGATGAAAGTGTGTACCCAATATCTTCCTAAGTAGCGGTACCGCCGATACCCACTGACAAATACATTTGAAAGTGTGACTTTTAAGCTTTATTTTACTTTTGATTTAAGTATTTAAGTATTTATCAATCATATATTTTAGTATTAAGTTTAAATTAGATACAATTTAATAGGAAAGAAATATTTTATTTTGTAAAGTTTTCTGGGCTTACACCTAATTTACATCTCACACTTAGGGGAACGCCCCAACTCTTAGGCAAACGCCTCGTGTTTTGAGACGTTCATCTTTCAATACTTTTGCCTCCCCAAAATGCCTCGGTGAATTATTTGCTACGCCTTGCCTTGGGGATTACCTCAAACTGCCTTTTAAAACACTAGTTGGGCTTAGTTGTTCGCCGTTCAAACTTAATTCTGTAGATAGCTAAGTGCTATGAGTTACAACATTCAGAATGGGAGAATGAACTATTTCTTGAGAGTTGAGACTTAACAATTAGAAACATAGAACACAAGAATATAAGTTGTATTGCATGGCATTGCAAAATTTCCTAAAAGTAACTTAACAATTTTTTCTAACACAAAAATAATTTGACTTTGAGTAAATTAACGCAAAAGTAACATTGGCCCAAATATGTACTTCTCCGATCCATCCACTATTTTTTACTATTTTTTATTTTTTAATTCTAATAAATAAAATTTTAACACCCAACCCGACCTAACCCAAAAAAAACCCATTTGAAAAATATATTAAAATGAACAAGAGGACCATTATTCTCAAAGAAGAGAAAATACAGTTTTCAGAATTAAGGCTCTCCAGCCAAAAAAAAGGACCGCTTCTTCATCTTTAAGAGATCTTCATGATACTTTTGTTGTACTTAATGACCATCAAAATGCTTTTGCTGCACTGAGAATGTCTCTAAATGAGGTAGTGCTATGAGAATGTCTCTAAATGAGGTAGTGCTATAAGGATCTTTGCTGTAATGATCTATTCAGCCGTTACTCAAAATATTTGTGGTAAAGACATAAGAATTTCATTCATCATAAGTTATAGGACCAATCTTTTAATATGGTAGTACCTAGGACATGAACTAAGGTCATACAATACCCCTAACACCCAGTTAAATTAGAGGTGTTCTTACCGATTGAGTTTTGAGCTATGTTCAAACTAAGATCAACTTCAAATGAGTATATTTCCTAGAATATATAGAGTTATAGGTCTCAATACCCATCAAATAAAAGACCTTTGAGTATTATTTTCAAAACATCTAGAAGTTTGTTAATCCACCTTTGGAGTAAAAGTTATGGCCAATTTACTGAACACTATCCGGGCTAAAAAAATTAACTGGCCACAACGATAAATCTTTCGGTGCAGTAGTAACTGGGTAGTACTTGAGGCTATTTTGACAGGTTTTTGGGTTTAACTCAAAAACATCCTCCCAAAGCCCTGGGGGACGATTTTCCAACTTTTTGGGTGAAATTTCTCTGTTGAGGTAAATTCTTTTGTCATCTCTTCATATTTCAATCCTTTAACATTTTAGAATAATTAGAATGATCTCTAATTATTGAATTCTTTGTGATTTGAATCCAAAGTTCATGAGAGTTTGAGAAAAATCTATAGGTTGTGTTAATATTACCTAAAATAATTTCTAGATTGCTAATTAATGATTCATAGCATGAATTAGTGATTCTAAAGTATAAAATTGTGGTAGGGGACCTTGAGTTCCTTAAAAATGGAATCTTTAGCTTTGTAACTCCATTAATGGAAATGGGATGCGTATGATAGCATTCATTAATGGTAAATTGACCCTTGAATAGTGTTTTAGACCATGAATATGGATAAAATTAGTGGGTTGAATTTTCAAAGTAGTTATTCAAAGAAAAATTGATTAATTACTCTTATAATTATTTGATTTCTAAATTATTAGGCTAAGAAAAACACGTAAAAAAAAGGAAAGAGCAACCTTGGTGCTACTTAATTGTTCCAATATCTTTGGTTTAGGTAGGTTAAGGTTTAATGTATAGTAAGTTGGATTAGTTACATGCAATAACTATAGTTGATGGGAGATTTCATATCTAAGCCACAAAGTTTGGATGAATAAAATATGAAAATAATATCATAATAATATAATTGTATGTTATTGTGTTTTATGTGGATCCCTTGATGTGTTTTTGTGTTTCTATATCTTGTTGTTTTATAGAGTTTAATATGTGAATGTGAATAATAATAAAAGAATTAGGTGACCTTTGTATCTATAGAACTAGTCCTTAATAACTTTAAAGGGATGAACACGATATTGTGTATGTTTGAAGTAAAGATATTCTTGCTAGAAAATAGTTAGGAGGATTGATTTTGAAAAGAGAATGTGACGATATAACTTATGGACCTAAATTCAAATTTTTCTAAGTGATAAAAAGTAATATGTGTAAAGGTAGATGGCTCTAGCTAAAATTGTAAGTCAAATAAAGCTGAATGATTGAATAATCGGCTAAAAGGTATAGTGTCTTGAGCTTAATTATGACTTGAGTATATTAGTAACTAGGTAGCAACTAAAAGAAAAAAACATCGGGAAGCAAAAAATCAAGTGATTTTATTGATATATTTAAAAACACAAAACCCGAGGCAAACAAACAAATCTTACAAGATATATATAAGTAAAAGACCCCCTGTCCTACTCGAACCTACCACGCAAGGACTTGAGTAGACTATCATCTTATACCTCACCTTCAAAAGAAGAAGGAAACATTCCCTCGTCATGTAAGTCCAGTCGGTTCTTTAATAACATGGTCTATGTATGGGATAAAATTAGAGAAACAACACGTGGCCAGATTTGAATAAAAATTTTGAGTGCCTGGGCTACACAAAATATGCTACAATCACTAAGGGATGCTCTCAACAAAGACGGGACAAAGATGTTAGTAACTCAGATTCAAGAATGAGCTTCGACAAGAAAAAGCTTGTATACTACTAAGCCACCCACAAACGAGTCAAGATGTGTGGCATCCTCACATACGTGATGACCTTTAGGATGTTATCACTAAAATTTGATTGGTCAAGGCCTAAAGTTTACCCTATAAATAGCCATCCTTACTCCCTTTTGAAAGGATCTGACTCTTCTCCATGTTTCTCACATCTTAAATCAATACAACTCAAGTTATTTGCTCTGTAAGTTTTATTCTTTATTTTTTGATAGTTTAATACCATTACTTGTTTGCCTACACCTTGCTAGGATGACTTTTCCCAGATGATAACCGCTCTTGTAGATGTCCTCGGCTTATCCCGTTACATTTTTTAATATGTATCAAAAGGAAGAAAGATATCAACAACACCTTTATTACCCAAAAACGATGGAAATTGATAATCATTCGATTCCTTTAGGCCTTATTTCTTAACCAAAAGTAATGTAGTAAGGCACACCCTACCACAAAAAGGTATGCTTCTGAAAATTTTCATTCTTGAAAAAATATGTTGAAAATTAGAGATAAATATAAATGTTACATCATTTCACAAATACATGAGAATCACTCTATCTGCTGGAGAATGAACATCGATGCACCTACAAAAACTCCAACTGACCTAGAACTATGACTGTATCCTCAATAAGATATATAGTAAGTGTAGTATCAGTACAACCACACGTGCCGTTAGGTATCATCGATTGATCATAGTTAGAAACATATAACAAATAAGAAGAAATTATGACAAGCATACAAACTTAATATCTAAATATACTTAACTTACTTCAACTTCTAACTTTATCATCTTTCCTTTATTATAGCATTATTAATTTAACCTCAGAGTGTGACTAACTTAAAAAAATTCCATGAATCGACCTAACCCACATCTCTTATGTATTCACCTTGTTGCAACAACTCTACATCCCCTCTTTCTCTCTTCTTTTTAAACACACTTACTAATCCTCTTTCATGACTACCCTTCCTATTCTTCCACCATTAACCATCAGAATAGCAACAACCAAGAAAATTAATAAAACATCAACAACTTTGCATGAAAGGACACTATAATACACATTGCATATATACAAATACAAAGGGATAATAATATTTATACTACATCATCAAGGACGCACCTTACGTTCAACTTTGCTGCAATACACAATCACAACCATCAACATAATCGGTCCACATAAGGAACCATAATATATTATCAACATAACTTGATCCACTCAAGAAATCATGGGCCTCTGTAAATTATAGTGTACACACATACTAGGATCAGTAGGGACCCTTAATTATGACCTACAGTGACAAGTTTAGTCTATGTAGCAGTACAGGTACGGTACCAACTGAAATTAGTGTCGGATGACACCCACTCCCAGACAAGTATGCCAAATACCTTTATCCAAACCGTGTTATACCTTCTTTATTATAGCATCCCCACACTTATCTTCTCTTAAATCCACCAATCCTTGAGAGTCATCCTTTACCAATTCATCTCAAAATAACAAAAAACATCACAAGCAGAACAATCTCACAATGATATAAATTAACAACAATTTTATATCAAACAAGGTTATTTTTACCAACCTTATTATTGATTATGAATTTTCAAATTTTCATAATAATTAACAATTTCCTCATTCTAGGTAAACAACAAATCTTTACTAACATATGAAATTACAAGTATGCCCGAAGGACAATTCATCACTTATTCATATGAGTAATATCAAATATGCCCGAAGGACAATTCATCACTTATTCATATGAGCATTATCAAACTCAATCATTAATCAAAAACATGTCCGAAGATCAATCAATCAAGTATCCGTTAGGAGTACACATTCTACCAAAATTGATATCTACACTTAGATTCAACATACTTTTTTTTCATTCACTAATCTAACCCTATTTTATTCCTACCAAAATTGCAAATTCAGTCTTAAACTTATAACCTTTATGCTCAAGTCATCACTAAGTTCAAGACACTATTTCATTAGTCGATTATTAAACCACTCAGCTAATTTAACTTATAATTCTAGCTTAGTCATACACTTTTACACTACTCCCTAACACTTAGCCAAAATGGATTTTAGATTCTTAAGTTATGATACCACATCCTCTTATTATGATCAATTCTCTTAACTATCTTTCAATAAGAATATCTCATAGTTCAAAAACATATACCATTGGATTCACCTATTTTAAGGTATTAAGAACTAGTTATATAGATTACAAGTTAAACTAATTCCTCTACTGTTACCCATATTCATATATTAAATTTGTAAATTATCAAGCAAGTCATAGAAATTCAAACATCTACCAAGGGATCCACACAAAATACAAAAATATGCAATTATATTCTTGCTAAATTAATTTCATGTTTTACCCATTCCAACTCCATGTCTGTTGGCCTAAACATAAAGTCTCTCATCAAACTATATTAGTTATATGCAAATAACTCAAGTCCACTATACTTTTAACTATAACCTATCTTGATCAAAGATCTTGGAATAAGCAAGCCACACCAAGGTTGCTTTTCCCTTTTTTTTCATGCTTCTATTAGTCTAGTTATCTAGAAATCAAACAATTATAGGAGTAATTAATCAAATTCTCTTTGAATAAGTACTTTGGGAATTCAACCAACTAATTCTATCCATATTCTGGGTCTAATATTACCCAAGTCTTAATTAATAATATCATACTCAACAATCTCCATTAATGGAGTTTCAAAGATAAAGATTTAATTTTTAAAGAATTCAAGGTCCCCAACCATCAATTTCATATTTAAGAATCACTAATTCATACTAGAAAATGTTAGTTAAAAAACAAAAAGTAATTCTAGGTGGTATTATCACAACCCATGGTTTTTTTTCCAAAATCTGTTCAACTTAGGATTCTATTCTCCAAGAATTTCATCATTAAACATCCCTTTAATGACTCTAAGATGCTATTAGATTTAAATATAAAGAAGATGATTGAAGAATTACCTCAATGAAGACTTTTTACCTTGGAACTTGGAAATCACCCCTGGGACATTGGAATAAAGTTTATATGTTAAAAACCCCAAGAACATAGAAAAATAGGCTTAAGAACTGCCAAGTTATCATTAAAGTGACCCAATAATTGTTGTAGGCCCCGACTATCATTGCATCACTTACTGGCCAACCTTTTAGCCTCGACAATTTTTATTTAAATAGGCATAACCCTTTACTCTAAAAGAGGATTAACTAATGGTTAGAGATGTTAGAAATAAGACTCAAAGATCTTTTATTTGATAGTATTGGGCTCCATACCTCTTTATATTATGTGAGTAGTACTCATTTAAAGTTTACCCTAGTTTAAACTTATCTTAAAACATGATCGATAAGAACACTTCTAACTTAACTTTATGTTAGGGGTATTGTACATCCTTAGTTTATGTCTAATGAACTCCCATACTAAAGGATATAACCTATAACCTATGATGAGTAAGGTTATTTGTAATGACCTGAGACTACCCCCTAGTCGTCACACGGTGCTTACGACCCTAAAGGACCATAACTAACCCATGAATGATATCTGCTGTGAGCACTGAATAATAGTACTATAATTAATGCAGAAAATTGGTTGAAATGCCATAAGATTCAAAACATCTAAAATACTAATAAATAACAACATCTGATAAAAATTGAACTCTGTCTGAAAACTAGTCTGAAAAGCCTCTAACTGAATCTGTCTGAAAGTGGAGTTGATAGGACAATCCCCCAACTAACTCCATCTACTGAACTAATACATCTACTGAAAATAGTAAATAGTATAATATCCTTGAATAATGAAGACTCACTGCTAAATCTACTGCTACTAGATGAACCTAAATCTGCTATGCGTGATCGAGAACCTGAGCATCCGAACCTATAATATGAAACATCATAGCACAGAAAAGTATGCATTAGTACGTGGCAATGTACTGGTATGCTAGATGAGGTAAGGATGAATGCAAGGATTCATATGCATGAGGATATAACTGATTGAGTGAGAATAACTAAACATGAGAGTACACATAGAATTTGAGAATATTGTAAATACTGAGAATGCAATCTGTGCATATACATATATATATATAACTTGTAACTGAGCTTTTCTTATGCTAAGTATTGAATTCTGATAGTTGATTAACTGATACTGATTGACTGTATATGACAGTCCTGATTCTGTAAAACTGAGCTGAGTTTTGAACTGAAGACTAAAACTGAGACTAAAACTGTGGGAGGTAATCATCTAACCAATATACTCCAAATCTGAACTAATTGGGGTCCAACTTGTATCCCTACTCTGAAGGGTGTTAATACCGTACCACGGGTACTAACACTAGAAAACTAGGATGCCAAGCCTAACCGACGGGTGACACCTGGGTGGAGCCAAGCCTAATCTGATGGGTGACCCCTTGGAGGTATTCAAGCCTAGTCTGATGGGTGACTCCTCATCCTGTGCTAGCTGTGCAGTTCTGGAGTACATGGAATGCTACTAATGACTCTGCCTATCTAACAAGAAAGCCATCATCCCTGCTCTCGCTCGATACTAACTCCTACTCCCAACTGAAAGACACTGAACTAAGTATACTGGACTAGACTAGACTGAGATTAAGTTTACTGAGTTTTCCTAAGTTTTGCAATTGACTGAGTTCTACTGAGTTCTGTAATAGACTGAGAGTACTGATCGTGACATAACTAATACTATTCTGTAATGGACACTGGCTCTAGGTAAACAGCTAAATTTTTGGGTATTAAATACCCCCAGGACTCAATAGCATAAAAAGTAACCCAAAGCATAATCTTGAATAATATAACAATGTTCACTTGATCATAATTCATTCATAGAGACATTTCATCAAACACTTGTAATGCATTAGCTTGTACATAAATGGGATCATATAATAACATTTCATGCCTTCACTAGTCAATTCACATAAGTATTTTATCAAACATTTGTAGGGAATAAGCTTGTACATGATTAAGATCTCATAATAACATCTCATGATTCCTGTATCTACTTCACATAGGCATTTTAGCAAATACTTAGGGAGCATAAGTATTTCACATGATAATGGTCATCACATAAACATCATGAATACAATACTTAATTACAAATTCAAGGGTTTAGCATGTAATTCATATAATTTCCCCTAAATGCTATTCTATTTTTCATGAATCTTATCATAATCATGGATTAAAAATAAAATCAACATCATAGAAGCATTAATCACTTCATAAATTTAGGGGTCTATCAAAATAATCATATATTTGCTATACATGCTATTTAATTTCATGAAAATTGTATTTAAATCATGGATTGGAACCCAACTAATATTATAAACATGAATTCAATCTAATTCAAATATGAAAATCATAAATACATCATCTTTGTACTTTGAAAAAGGATTCTTGGACTTCATGAGTGAAAGGGACCCATGAATCAACATCTAATATATGTTAATTTGTGAAATTCTTGAAGTTCTTGAAGGATTTCTTGAGCTTGACCTTGATTTCTTGAACTAGGGTTTTGCCCTTTGAGAGAGAATGGATTGCTTCTTGAGAAAATAGTGAATTAATGAGCCATTTGTGCTCTTTTAGGGTTTGATTGCGTGTTTAGGCTGACTGGGGGTAAGGGAAAAAGACCTTAGTGCCCTTAAAATTAAAACTTGGAACTGACTGAAAATCTCAATTTTGTACGCTGGCGTGATGCGGAGCTATCGTGCCGTGTCACTGGAAACTGAAGATTGGGAACAGGGCTAATGACGTGATATGGCATCATCGCGTTGCCTCACTGGTTGCAAATTTTCCCTTTGGCACGATGTTTCATGAGTGCAAAGTCACATTGGAATGTGTCAATTAGGATAAAGAATAGTGGCGTGATGTGGTGGTATCGTGTTGTATCACTGAAAAATGGCAAATGCCATTTGGACTTCCTCTGTGATGCGCTGGAGTACCAGGTGGTACACTGTCTTACTCAAATGGCTCTAACTCTTCGCCCGGGTGTCGGATTTGGGCAACTTTGGTATCGATGGAAAGTTTATTTAATTTTTCACGCAAGTCATGAAAATTCTACATGTATAAAAGTGTATTCATCTTTAAAGCAAGTCTTTAACATTCTAGGGATGAATTTTAAGCTAAGAAAAAGCACGGGGTGTTACATTTTTATGCCTTTACCATAGATATTTTTAGTAACCATTAGGTCATTATATTACTGGTGGTATAATTAGACAGAAAAAGGTATTGGTGAACTATATTCCCCCATATGATTATTTATTGTTAAATTAGTTACTTTGACCTTTTAGCCATTAGTCTTAGTCGATTGTTAGCTAAGGATAATGATATGTCAAGAAGCTTCTAGAATCAATTGGTAGATAATTTTAGGATGTAGATATTTTGTGTCACAACTATCTATACAAAATAGTGTGTAACTCTCATTGTAATAGTCATAGTTGTCTATATAAACCAATGTATATGCCTCATTTTACTAGTCATAACCATCTATATAAACCAAAATATAGGCCTCTTGTACTAGATTAAGTCAAGCAGTTATTAATAAATTCTTTCTATACTATTTCTTATGTTTTCTAAGCTATACCAATGGAGTTTAGAGTTTTAATTATAGAATTTTCTCATGGTATTAGAGTAGTCGATGTTGGCTGTCTAGAGAAACTTTGCAATTGAGTTTAGAACTTTTTAGAAAATAATTTTAGCTTCAAGCTTGCTATAATGGCTCCTTTGAAAATTGATCATAATGACCCTTTGTACATTGGTCCTTTAGATGTTATTAGAGAAGTATTGATTCCTATCAAGTTAATTTGTCCTCCTAAAACTCTAGGAAATGGAGTAGGTTGATAAGATTTGCACTTTTAGACCCAAAAAATGGCTTTATTCAGATCTTGTACTAAGGTATTGTACAAAGATATTTACATAAGTATGGAAAACATGTAATGCAATTGCATTTTCGTGGCTGATGAAAATAGTTAGTGAGGAGCTCCTTAGTGGAGTTGGTATGCTAAAGTGCATTTGCAGTATGGGCATATCAAAAGAAGAGATTCGATAATGTATGTTGAATGTTCATCTATCAATTGCATTAATAAATCACTACACTTTCTCACAAGGTATTGACTCTGTGTCTTAATACTTTATGAAATTGAAAACACTATAGAGTGGACATGATGTTATACTACTTTGTTGTACATACCCAAAATCAAAGGAGTATATAGATCAATTTTCTCTAATAAGGTTGATTTAGTTTTTCGATGGCTCGAATGAGTCATACGACCGGACATAAAGTCAAGTGATGTTAAAAGAAGTGACTCCATGAATCAAGCATATCCTATGATAATAGAAGATGAGATATAACATTTAACATGTGTATCCACTATAGTAGATAAGACAAATCAAATTGCAATGAGTGTGTTAGGAATGAAGAAAGATAATACTATAATAAAAGAAGTGTGAATTATGTCACTTTACTAGCCACACCAAAGAAAATTTCTACAAATTGATTGGATATCTAGTGGATTAGAAGAAAAAAAAAAGAAATATAGAAATAGAAATGGGAATTTTATAAGAATAATAGGTTAGTATAACTCTTGTAATAATGCATGGCACGTATATGGTAGTCATAAAAATGCAGGACAAGGTGGATAGGAAAAAACTTACAACGAACAATATTCTGGTGGACCATATGATCATACTCAGATGGCATTAACTAGTCATGAAGAAAATAATATTGTGTTGGCAAAGGTGTAAGCATTTATTGAGTAAGAATACAAATAGATGCTAGGCTTGTTGAATAAAGATGTGAATGAGACTAAATAACTCCACATGTCAGGTATCACTACTTGTTAAATATAAAATATTTTCACACAAGCTTGGATAATAGATTCTGGTACTTTTCACCATATAACAGCAAATAAATGCTTGTTGAATGATATGTATGAATAAACCAATTCACAGACTGTAGACCCTGCAAAAATCCTAATCGTTTGAGTCCTTTAAAGCATGCTAAAAGAGGTCCCAGACTTCAAAGATTTTAGCTAAGTGTTAGGACTTAGTTATTACTAAATCCCTCAAACTTTGAGGAATCTATTTACGACCTTTCTGACGTAAGAAAGCTTTTAAGTTGATTCATGATCGAGGAAGTCAAGAGTACATCACGGGTGAGTTTCAGAATTTTCAAACAAGCGTAAGGGTATGTTTGAAACTTCAAAATAGAGGTTTTGGGCGATTAGCCCACGACGCTCTGTCCAGTTCAGTGCTGGGGGAGCCCATGATACAGACCGCGGTGCCCTGCCCAAAGCAGCACTCCAGAGCCCGTGACACCCTGGCCAGTCCTGTCTGGGCAATTTTTATTGTGTTGTTCTATGTTTTTAAGGGCAAATGAGTTATTTTCCCTTCACCCAATAGGTCCATAACATGGGATTAAAGCCCAAAATAGCATAATTTCTCATCTTTTTCACAAAATCCTCCCAAGAACAAGCCCTAACTTCATCAAGTTCAAGAATTAAGTCTCAAGAACTCACCCCAATCTCTACGAAATTAACAATCAAGGTATGTTAGTTGTTCATCCAAGCGTTCCCCTCAATCTTTGGAGTTCAAGAACCTCTTTTAAAATTACAAGATGATTATTTTAATTACAAAATTCATATGAATTAAATAGCATGTGTGCATTATTATGTGGTTGCATGTTGGAAACCCTTGAATTTGTGAGTTTGGAATTGTAATCATGATGCTTGCATGTTGATTATTATTATGTGCATAAAGTATGCTCCCCAAGTGTTTGATAAAATGTTCATGTGACTTGAGTAGTGCAATTATATCATGTTAGCATGTGTACAAGTTCATGCCATGCAAGTGTTTGCTAAAATACCTTAATGACTGAATTGTGACAAAGTAACTAGTTATCATATTTTCAAGATTGTGCTATATTTTTACTATCTATGATATCGAGTCCTGGAGGTATCTAATATCCAACAATCTAGCTGTTTACCTAGATTTATAGTAGTTTCAAAATAGTCTCAGTGATGTCACGTACAGTAGTACCTAGTCAGTTACAAAACTCAGTATGTTCAGCTAGTTAATAGAATTTAGTGAACTCAATCCAGTTTAGTTAGACAGCCCGATTAGTAATAGTTCAGTAAAGCCTAGCATAGTCTAGAAATCATTTCAGTGTCTAATCAGTTGGGAGTAGGAATCTGCACTGAGTGAACCTAGGGATAGGGGCATTCCTGCCAGCAGAGGGTTTAACCCTTAGTAGCAATCCCTGTATTATATAACTATGTAGCTAGCATAGGTAGAGATATCTTCCTACTAGACTAGGGTTGATACATCTCATACAAGTTTTCCTACCAGCGAGGGTTGACAAATGTCTTCCTTCCAGAGAGGGTTAACTCATAGTCATTGTTAGTCTCCCTTGGTAAGGTGCTAACATCCTTCCAACTAGGGTCACGGGTTAGACCCCAACTTATTTTATAATTGGGGTATGTCTGTTAGATGAACACTCCCACAGTTATAGTTTTAGTTTCAGACTTAATGAAAAACCTTAGATCAGTTTTAAGAATCACGACTGTCAGACACAGTCACCCAACTCAGTATAAAATTCAGTTAGTTCTACAGAATCAAGACTATCAGAACAGTCACCTAGTTACTAGTAACCCAGTTATTAATACTCAGCATTCAGTTTAATATAATCTCAGTTATAGTATATGTGTATATAGATGTATATACAGTAATGCATCAACAGTATTTTTAGTAGTCTAGTTATATATATATTCTCATCCAGTTATATTTATACTATTTAGTCAGTTATTGTTCATGGTTATGAACCCTTGTACATCATCCTACCTCACTTAGCATACCCGTACATTCAAAGTACTGACACATACTCTTTCTTTTGTACTATGATGTCTCATATCATAGGTTCAGATGTACGGGCTCTTGACTGTACTTAGAAGCTCAGACAGATGTAGTGGTGAGTCCTCAAAGTTTGAGGACAAAGTTATCACTTTAGTTTCAGTATATTTCAGTAGTCGAAGTTAGTTGGGGTCTTGTCCCATCAACTCCATGTTCAAATAGCTAGAGGTTTTTCAGACTAGATTGTTTCAGACAGATATTTAGTTTTAGTATTTATTTATCAGTATTTGACTTATTTATGAACCTTATGGAAACTTTAGCCCAATTTCTGCATTATCACAGTATTAGTACTCAGTTATTATAGCAGGTACCAGTCAAGTGTTAGCTTATGGTCCTTCAGAATTATAAGCATCGTGTGACATCCGGGGTGCAGTCTCGGGGTGTTACTTAGACAGATCAAGTTTATTTACCTACAAGAATTAAGGTGGAAGTAACATACCTTGATGAAGCATATATATTTAAAATAAAGTTATGAAGAATATCATATTTGTACTAGTCTTCAAGTTTAACTTGTTGTCAGTCTCTAAAATAATAAGGGAGTTGTCTTATTATCCCAACTTTCTGTATTTCAGGAACTCTTCAATGGCAAAGTGAAGGGTATTGGTAATAAAGATGTGGATTGTTCATATATAGGAGTGATTTTTTAATAAAAAGTTAAAAGAGAAAAGTATTAGTTCAAAGAGGATGGTTACAAGTGTAGTAGTACCTAATATCAAGCTATGGCACTGTAAACTTGGACATCTTTCTTCTCAAACTCTAAAGAATCTAGGTTTGATACAATGAAATAGTGATAGTAAGTACTCAATAACTGTCTAGTTTGTCCATTATCTGAACAAACTAGATACTTATTTCTTATTAGTGGTTCTAGAGCATCTAAACTATTTGAAATAATTCTCATGGACTTTTAGGGCCATGTAAGACTCCTAATGTAGATAGGAAGTATGAACTTCTAACAGTTGTGGATCAGTATAGTAGATTGTATGGGTTCACTTGCTGCAATTGAAGTTTGAAATTATTGTTGCTATCAAGAATTTTTTGTTACTAATCAAGACTCTATTTGGTTCTTATGATAATATTGTGAGATAAGATAATGTACAAAATTATTTAATCATCAATGCACTAATTTATTTCATGATTTAGGTATATTTAATTTGAGTAGTGTCCAAACACCACAATAGAATGGTATAGTAAAAAGAAAGGATAGACATATTCTTAATTTTGCTAGAGCCATTAAATTTCAGTTACAATGTAACAATCATAGTTGTAAATTTTACCTTTATATGTTTTTGAGCATTTTGCCCTTTCCCATAATTGGTATATGCTATTTATGTGTTGTGGGGTTGGCTGACACTGTCCTTGATGTGTTGAAGTGATTTGAGTAAGTTTGAAACTTTCAAAGTCTTTTAAAGTCATGGGTTTGATTTTGGTTACAATTTTGTGTTTCGAGCATCGAATGGTGATTTGGACAGTTTTAATAGATCTAAAATATCGACTTTGGGCTAATAGTATAAGTAGTTTAGTCCTCAAGCCTTTATTTTGCATTTTGACCCTTTAGATAAGAACTAGCTAAAATAGCCTAAAAGGGGTCTCGGGGCTAAATTATTGTAAATGATCTCTTTGTAAAAATCTAGTTGTTCGGCAAAGTCCAAAATGTCAAAAATGGCATAGTATCATAATATATTTACTTATATGAGGTAACAAATAAATCCCAGGGCCCATTTAGAGGTTTTGGAAGTATGTAAATTTAGAAAAGTTACTTATATCTGGTGTAGCAAAATCCTTTATCATAAATGTGGGCCTTTGGCCGCTAATGCAAAGAAAGAAAATGTCCTTCAGTATGAGTTCAATGGTGGGATCATATTTTTGAAGGTAACTTTTGCTATCGCATTGAGTCTCTTTATCATGATCGCGATCAGACCATTTTAAATATGAGTGGTCCAGGTTAATAGCCTCCACAAATGCGATGGGATGACCTTAAATATGAATACCATTATAAATTGTTGGTTAGCATTGACCCTTGGGAACATGAAAGGATGGCTACATTCACAAGGTACTCTTCAACTAAATAGTATATATACCTTATTTTCATGATTTTCACTACTTTTTGAGTTGGGAGCTTCAGGAAACATGATTTCAAAGGGAATTCATCACCAATCTTACTTGGGTAATCCCTAAGATCCTAATTCCATCAATTCATATTAATTCTATTTTCAAAATTACTTTTAAAACATAATTTAATTTGGATATTTGGGGTTTTTAATCGGTAAGCTTTAAATTGTTTTTTTGAGACTGTTCATGTTGAAAGGCTCTGTGGTAAAAGAACTAGTTTGGATTTCAAATTTACAAGATAGGTTATTGTAATGAACCTCTAGTTTTTGTATTTCTTCTCATTTTCATCGATTAGAGATTTTATATAGCTGCCCCAAGTCATATATGACTTGCTGGAGCTGAGAGTTCTATTACCAGATAATTTTTTTAGTTTTTAGTGTCAATTCCCAATTTTAAAGTTTTCACTAGTTCAAATTAGCTACTGAGCAAAAACTTTAGTCAAATAATCTCGTATTCTAATTCTGGTAGTTTCAACAACTTTGAAATATTGATTTTAGGCTAGGTAGACCTGTAGTTTGGGTCTTGAGGTTTCCAGACTCATTTCAGCTATTGGTCGGAAGTTGAGGAAAATGGTGCGTGGGTCTGAGACCCACTTTTTGTCAAAACAAACCAGATGGAAATTTGGATTGTGTCATTGAGTCCAAAAAATAGAATTTGATAAGGTATCGTAGTTCATTTGAGTATATGGGATTTTGGATGAATCCCGCAGTGTCGGTGAAAACCCAAAATTATTTTAACCTTTCAACTAGTGCACTCAGCTAGTGTGCCGCTAAAGTGACCTTTTGGGTCACTTAAGTGCAGGACTGCTAAAGCACCCAATCGACCGCTTAAGTACTAAAGATGGCCCAGCAGGGGCCCGCTTAAGCGGCACCATTACTGCATAACCAATGGCTACTTAAGCGGCAAAGGGATTGCTTAAGCGGTATGTTGGCATGCAGTAGATATCATTAAATCGAAATTAGGTCACTATTGCGGTGACCACTTATAAGTGGCCTAGTGTCCACTTAAGTGAAACTTGGGCGCCTTGTACCTTATAAATACCCCACTTATCTTGATTTCTCCTATTTTCCACCTATTTTCAAGTGTATAGAACACTAAAAAGTGTAGAATTTTAGGGGAATCATTACTGGGTAATTTTGGAGCATTTGTGAACTTAAATTATGCATTTCTTATTTGAATTCTTGGTAAGTTTCCATCAATTTCATGGATTAAATTCTCATAATATTCCCAAAATCCATAGAATATTGGTGGGTTGGCTGTAGCTCTATTAGAGCTCCCAATTTACTCAGTCTTAAGGGTAAATGTTCATTGAGCATGGAGGAACGTGTTATCAATTTCAAAAGTGTGATTCTGCAAGTGGGCCCCAAATGGAAGTTTTATGTAATTTCAGATCCAGAGCACAATAATGCAATATAGGAATCATTGTTCTCATATTGATGAGTATATTAAGATTTTGATAGCGTGGCATCTTGTAGAGCTTGTTGAAACATGAAATCATTGGTTTAGCAGATTCTTCGGGCTTTTCTACGGTATCCAGGTGGGTTAGGTTTACCTTCTTATATATTGAACTAATTCATAGTAAATTTATAGTATTATGTGAGATAGGGAATGGGAATTAGGTCTTGGAGGTACGATTGATATAATTAGCATTATATGGACTATTTAGCCAATTAAGAAATCATAATTTAGGTGGAACTAACTTAGTTACTTATGATTTATGTAGAATTGCCAGCTTAGGTATAATTATGGCTTATTTAACATCTTGAAGTTTAGATATTAAGCCTTGTCTAGGGTAGAATTTTCCATAGAACGGAATTCGGGGATTAGAAGTAGGCCATCCACCCAACCTTAGGCCAAGATTCGTGTTAGTTCTTGTAGACTTCTAAACGCATGTTGTACCCTTTAAAATGCTTATTTTGGTACATTAAGGAGACTAAATACTTAATTATTATGCTAGTTTGGTGTTTGAGAGTTGGTGCTAATTTTGGAAAAAACACGGTAGTTATTGACATTGAGTTTCGATTCAAGTCTGGCAAGTGCTGAAGATATTGCTGACATGCATTCTGGTTCAGGTCCAACAAATGAAGATAGTGATGATGATGCTATTGAGTTCTGGTTTGAGTACGACATTGAGATTTTGACTATGATATGATATAGTATGGATAGATTCTTGGTTTTGACTTGATATTCTATAAATTTACAGAACTTGGGTTATTTACTTTTCTTTGATTGCACCCTTCGAGCTTATAGGGCCTGCATTAGGTTATTTACTTTTTCACACTAATTAGATTGTGGAGGCCAATTTAGTAGTTATAATTGTGTGAACTTTATGTTAGTATTCCAAATTTATTTATTTATTTATGCACAACATTTGGAGCACTATTCCAGGTTTGGCCCTTTTCCTTGACTTAGCTTATTTATCTTACATATTATCATACTTATATTATGTTTTATCTCAGTTGGCAGATGATACCTACCGAGTACTCATGGCTTTGACACTCATACTACCTTTCTATACCTTTTGGTATAGATCTGAGTACTAATGGTAGTCATTGATACCGAGATCATGCTGAGTTAAGCTCAGAGATAGGATGAGCTCTTGGAGTTAGAATTACCTTTTTCCCTTCTATTATTTATGTCTAGTCTTTAACTATTCGAGATTGATTTGAATTTGACTATTTCAGTACTTATATTCTTTTTGTTAGTAGCTCTTGTACCAACACTACTAGGTCGTGGAATGGCTATTAATGTTTTATCTATATTTTATGCTATTATTATTGTCTTAGTATTATTATTATTATTACTATTAGTTTTTGCTTGTAAATATTTGACTTTTACGCCTTTTTCCACCAAGTTTCCCCGTTGCTTCTATCTTCAAGCTATGTTTGGCTTACCTGCTGGAGAAAAAAGTAGGTGCCATCATGACTCATATATTTGGGTCATGATAGTTATGGATTAACTTTCTCCAGATTAGGCTAGATAGTTAACTATTTTTGAAAAGAATGCTACGGGTTAGGGAATTAGGTGTGAAATTATATTTCAAAGTTAGTATTATTATCATGGTGCTTATATGGGGGCTTATATGTATATTCATTTTGACTAGAGATATATATTTAGTCTGATGCCTATGTAGGGCCATTATTTGATATTATAGGTCTTATTTGGGCATTATTTTCCTCTATCATTATAATGATGCCTGAGTAATAGATTTGAAATGATATTATTTTTGTCTTACATGACTATTAATACTGGTGGAACTGAGTGAGGGCTTATATCCTAAATTATTGACATATTGAGTTGATTCTAGGCTTATTTATACTTGTATTGAATTGATTTTCATCATCATACTAACTGGCTGTGAGCATTATGTCCTTATTTAATACATATATATTTATGAGATACTGGTACCACTATGACACATTGATTTTGAAAAAGAAATGAACCACTATGTAAAACCTTTTATTGTGAATTATATCGATAAGGTGATTGAGATATGAGATTGATATTTGAGAAAGTATATGGGTTTTGAACCCTCTTTTATGGCTCAAAAGGTGTATACGAAAAGTCATGTGATGGCTTACATCATCATTACAGTACTTAGCTTTCTCTATATTTTTATGTGTATTTACTCTTATTCATATATTGTATTATTAAAATTGTTAGGAGATATAGTGTGAGATACCATTAGGGATCTTTTTGAATGTAGGTGAAAACATGCACATAGTATTCCTTACTTGTTTAATTTTCTACTTTGCTTAATCGTCCTATGAGACCTAATGAGTATAAGTGGACCATACTCACTACCACTTCTATACTATTTTAGTGTAGATCCAAGTATGAGTGTGATCTGTGGTTCCTGATTAGTGTTGTGAGAGGTTGACATTTGAGGTATTGGTGAGATCCAGCATCCAGGATAGACGTTTGAACCTCATCTTATCATATTGTCTTATTTACTTTCAACGATATACTTGTGTATTATTTAGTTTCAAATTTTTATTAGACTCTCTTCCCACTAATGACACTGGGTTTTGATCTTCTCTATATTTTGTTTGGATATTTATATTATTTATATATTATAGTCTAACATTATTCTAGAAGTTTTGTATTGTGTTATTCATTCTATAATTTGATTTTCCCTTTTTATGTAGGATTTGGCTTACTTACCAAGGCTGGGTCGAGGTAGGTGCCACTATAACCTCAACTTTTGAGTTATAACAAATTGGTAATAGATCACTAGGTTCACCAAAATCATTAGTGTAAGAGTAGGATGCCTAGTAAAGTCTCACAAATCAATATATTAATGTTTGTATCTACTGTTGAGAGGCTATAAGACATCTGTTAGGAATAATTTCTCTAAATTGATTCCTTCTCATATAGGTTATTCATGCCTAATACATTGTTTTTTGTGTGTAGACAGTGAGGACTAAATCCAAAGATGTTAAGATTGTTGAGCTAGAATTAGTTGTTGAAGCACAGTCAGGGGGTGAGAAAAGGGTTGTGGTCAAGCCAGAGATAGAGGTTGGGCATGAGGAGATACTTTCCTAGGGGACAGTTTAGGGAAGCCTCTTTCAAGCTTAAGACTTAGTATGATGATGAGGAGTATCAGATAAAGGATGCAAGACTAGTTCAGTCCAATAGAGTTCAGTTGCTAACCTGATGTTATAGGTTTATTTATCTATTGGGTCATCCAGATAATGTTCCCCAGATGGGTGTTCCACTAAGTATGTTGGGTATTACACTGTTAAGGTAAGCTCCTACTTATCATCCTCTAACTCTAGTGGTACAACCAACCACTGTGGTACCCCTAGTGTTTATTCACTGCCTTCAAGACTTACTATTCCTCCTGTAAGTTTAGGTTCTTTGATGTCCTATGATGATTATAAGAGGTTTGAAAGATTTATTCACTTAGATATGTTTAAGGGTTCCATTGGAGAGGATGCTTATAAATATTTTCTTTACTATTAATAAAAATTGCATAACCTCAGAGTAACGCCCTGGAAGTACCCCCTGGACGTCACACGGTGCTTAAGACTATGAGTAGTCCCAAGTTAACTCTTTAAGCCTTCTAAACTTGAAACTCATAATAAAGGTAACTTGACATATGAAATCTTTAGATAACTGAATTAATATCTTAACTGTAAGTCTTAAACTTGGAAATCTCTAGTACTTCAACATTTAAAGGTTAACTTGTTTCCTAACTACGAGCTAGGAAAATGATATCTAAGGGATGTGCCTATCATCTTGTTCGAGTTAGGGACTCTAGTTTCGAAACTCCCGATCTTGAATCAGTCCCATTAGTTAATGAATATTCAGATGTCTTTCCCGAAGATCTTCCAGGAATTCCTTTCGATAGGGAAATAGACTTCGGCATAGACCTTCTTCCAGATACTTAGCCTATATCTATTCCGCCATACTGAATGGCACCAATAGAACTCAGAGAATTGAAAGAACAGTTGAAGGATCTCCTAGTTAAGGGATTTATCAGACCCAGTGTGTCCCTATGGGTTGTACTAGTCTTATTCATGCGCAAGAAAGACGGTTCTCTCAGAATATGTATAGACTACCGTCAGCTCAACAAGGTCACAATCAATAACAAGTATCCACTTCCTAGAGTTGATGATTTATTCGATTAACTTCAGGGATCCAGCTATTTCTCTAAGATAGACCTCAGATCAGCTATCAGCAGCTCAAACTCAGAGAATGTGACATTCTGAAGACCTCTTTTAGAACTTGGTATGACCACTTCAAATTCTTAGTCATGTGCTTTGGTCTTACCCACACACCCACAGTTTTCATGGACTTGATAAACCCAGTGTTCAACCAATACTTGGACATGTTCGTCAAAGTATTCATAGATGACATTCTTGTCTATTCCCTCCGGGAGTGTGATCCTACAGACCATCTCAGAATATCAAATCCCATCATTTATCACGATATCTATTTATGTCCTACATGTCAGCTCTATGAACATCGCTCATATTCGTTCACATTAGTGAAAACTCATGTACGCTCCCTATTCCTAGGATAAGGGGTTCTCATTCACTCAGTGTTATGAATCATGTCCCATGAGTACAGAAACTTTAGACTCAGGTCATGAGCTCATGACTCAAACACTCATGTCATGCTTTATAGTATGCCCAGCTCACATGACACATGTTCCACTCCTTGTGATCAGTTGAACTCAGATTTATGTCATGAATACCCTTAATTAAGATCCCTCAGTGAATCTGTGGTGTTGATATTATATCCTTAAGCCTCATTTACCATGTTAGTTCGGTAATCTATATTCAGTAAAGGACTCAGGTAGTCCTACAGGACCATGGCTTTCAGTTATCAGTTACTTAGCCATCAGAATTTAGTACTTCAGTACCAGTATAAACCTCGGTTATCAGAAACCAGCATTCAGTCCCTGTTACAGTCTTAGTTATGGTTACAGTCTCAATTACCATCATAGCTACAATTTCAGGCCCAGTCATAGTCCAGCCAGATCAGAAACTCAGTTCACTTTAAGGATTACCCGACCATAGCATATGGCTAAAAGTTACTCAGTTAGTAGTATTTCAGTACCTCAGATTATAGAGAGTTTCCAAATTATGTTATATACTTGGTCTTGTATCCTTAATATAATACATCTTTTACTCATTTATGCTCAGTTATCTCATGTTACCCAGTCAGTCCTTACCTTCTATGCATGATAGTCTGCTATTTAAGTCCATCTATCCAAACTAAGTACCATTCAGTCTTACATGTGTAGTACTCAGCCATCGATCAGTTTGTAGATCAGATAAGTCAGTCAATAGGAATTAGTCGGATCAGCCAGTACCTCAGCCCAGCAGTCAGACAGATAAGTTTATATATTTTCTCATTCTGTCCATCTAGTCACACTATCCGAAGTCTCATTAATATGACCATTTTAATATGGACCAATTATGTAGTTGTCTGTATAGCTCAGTCCATGTTTTATGTCTCAGCCTCAGATCCTAGATATACAGTCATGATTTAGTTCAGAGGTGCCTTGTGCATCGCCTCAATTTTCTTCAACATCTCAATCAAGTCAGCATTCTTCAAGGGACATAGCGTCCCAAGATACACTATAACTCCTAAACTTTCATGACTTAGACACTCTATTTTCCTCTTCAAGTAATGAATTAAGTTTGGAGTAGTGGGTACCCATAGGTTGACCATCTAGATCCAATCTTGGTCGTAAGCCATGTGCTCAATGGCTCAGTTCAGCTCATGATGCTCAGTCCATGACACACGTCACAGACTCAGTCATGTTCTTATGTTTTCATTCATGCATGTTCAAAAAGGATATCAAGTTTGAGATTGGTGATCATGCTTATTTAAATATCTCTCCCATGAAGGGAGTAAAGAGATTCGACAAAAAAGGAAAGCTCAATCCCCGATGTATTAGTCCCTTCAAAATTCTCAGTCACTTTGGCAAAGTAGCTTATGAGCTCAAATTACCTTTAGATATTACCTCAATTCATCCAGTGTTCTATGCCTCCTTGCTTAAGAAAGTGCATAGGTGCCCCAACATTTGTAATGCCTATAGAGGGCATAGACATACAGAACAATCACTCTTTTGAAGAGATTCCAATCAAAATCCTTGACTATTAGACTAGCAGACTGAGGAACAAGAGGTCCCTCTAGTCAAAGTTCTTTGGTGGAATCAGTCTATTGAGGGAGCTACTTGGGAAGTAGAAGCAGATATACGAACCAAGTATCCTCACCTCTTCTCCGCAAATTCAGGCTCAGCCCAAGGTAATAGATTTTCTTAAGATTATTTAGTCTCATGTTCAAATTTCAGTTACAAACTTGGTATTCAGTTCCATGCTCAGTTTTCATTTCAAATTTGGTATTTTTACCATAACATGTTCAGTCGTATGTTCATAAGTCAATTCAATTATGTATTCACATATCTGATATGCGTGATCAGCTTATCAGTACTCCCATCTATGCATTTATATGTTAGTTCAACCATGTATCCATGTATCAGATATGCATGTTCAGTACACTAAGCTCATCAGTGATCCCAGTTATGCATTCATGAATCAGTTACTCATGCATCAGATATGCATGCTCAGAATAAATCTCAGTAAAGCAGTAATGTTAGTCATGCACGCATGTTTTAGTTGTTTATGTTCCATATATACTTTAGTTTATCATTTCTCCTATATCAGTCATTCTCATTCAAGGATGAATATTCTCAAAGAAGAGATATTGTAAGACCCCGCAAAATTTTAAGCTTAAGTCGGTTCATTTATGTTTGTTAAGGGGGACCCATACTTAGAAAATTCTAGCTAAGTTTCCAGACTTAGTTTATTTTAGCCTTCAAAATTTGTAATCTCATTTCACGACCTTAATATTCTTAAATGTTCTATATTTTTCTGAATTCATGATTAGGAAGGTCAATAAGTGTTCCCAAACAAGTTTTGAATTTTTTAAAACTCGTTTAAACCACGTTTGGAGTCTTAAAATAGTGGACCAACAGATCTTAGCGCGCCCAATCGCGTTGGTTAACATTGTTGCAGGTTGTCAGAGCCAAAAGTACTGAGGCTTGGCGCGATCATGGCGCGATGACATTGACGTGCCGCATCGCTTATAGCGTCGATGCCCAGTTTTCAGTCATTAAATGGCCGCATATTTAAGGGTAAATAGGTCATTTTCCCATGAACCAGGTCAACCTCAAACACGAAATTAATCCCTAAATGACCTAAATATCTTATTTTTTACTCAAGTTGCCTCAAAGTTCATCATTCTCTCTGCAAAGAAAGCAAACCCTAGTTTCAAAATTCGAGGGCAAGGCTCAAGAACCCTTAAGGATTTACGTTCTAAGGTATGTAAAGTGTTGATTCATGGGTTCCTTTTACCCATGAAGCTCAAGAAACCTTTTTCAAATATAAATTTTGAATTTCAAGTTGTGGGTTTGATTGTACGCATGTTTATGTTGTGACATGATTTCCAAGATTGAATCTTTATTGAATTCTCATGAAATCATCTTACTTTGTGGATTGAAATCCTTAAAGATTGAAGTATTTGATATAGCCATCATGTATTAGTTGTCAAGTTATGCCCTAGAAAAGGTTATGCCTTCCATGTGTTTGTTAAAATGCCTAAGTGAATAGCAATTGTGTTTTATGGCCTATTTCTGATTTATATGATGAACTCATGATGCAACCACATGTTTAAATTAACTCCCATGCTAAATCTATGACTTGTAATGATTTAGTGGAATGCTCATAAGTATGAATTCATGAAATTACGTTATGATAGCATGCAAACCCTATTCATATGTAAGCTTATGACATGCAAATACTTTATGGAAATCTCCAATGATTGTACTATGAATTATTGACTATGGTCATGTGTCAAGAGTGTCATGTCTTGTCAGTTTTATGCTATTGAGTCCCGGGGGTTTTTGTAACCAAAAATTTAGCTTTATGCCTAGAGCAAGTGTCAGTTTGTATGATACTCTCAGTCAAGCCATGATCAATGGAACACAGACAGTCATGTGAATCAAGAAAACTCAGTAAATTCAGTATCAGCCTAGTAATCTCAGTTAGTTACCAGATCTCAGCAGTATTTCGTTAGTCAATAGAACTCAGTAAACTCAGTTTAGTCTAGTTAATCAGTACAATTAGTAACAGCTCAATCATACCTAGTGTGAACTAGGAAAATCAGTTCAGTGTCTATTCAGTTGGGGGTAGGATTCAGCATCGAGTGATCCCATGGATGGGAACATACTGTCAGCAGAGGGTATGATTCCTAGAAGAAATCCTTGCATTTTAGAACTATGTAGCCAGCATAGGTTGAGACATCAACACTGTCAGTTGAGGGTTGATGAGGTGGATTAATACTGTCAGATAAGGGTCCCATCATTCTCCTTTGGGGACACTGTCATATGAGGTTCACTCACAACTTGTCCTTACCAATGGTGTGGTATTAACACCCTTCCAATTAGGGTTACATATTGGACCCCAACTCAGCTATAATAGCTTATTCAGGGCATGTCGGTTAGATGAATTCTCCTATAGTTTTAGTTATATAATTAGAAATGTTAGATATAGTTACTCAGTCTCAGTAATATAACTCAAATAGTTCTTTGATATCAGGACTGTCAGATACAGTCACTCAGTACAGTACAAAACTCAACTAGTTTTATCAGAATCTAGACTGTTAGATATAGTCACTCAGTATCATTTATCTCAATTATCAGTGGCTCATGTTATCAGTATTCAGACTCAGTAGTCAGTATTACCATGTATTCAATTTTAGTTACTTATCCATGTATGTATTTTCACGTTCATGTTGTACAGTCAGATAGTATTGTTCATCATATGAACCCTTTGCATTCAGCCTACCTTACTTGCATACCAGTATATTTTATCGTACTGATGCATTTGTTCTATGTTATTTTTATACCATAGGTTCAGAAGCACGAGCTCCAGAGCATCAGTAGCATTCCAGTTTCAATAGTTAGAGTCAGCAGTTAGTCCTCATCATTCGAGTATATTATTATTTAATTATTTTATTCCTTCAGTACTTAGTTTATTTTAGTAGTTCGGAGTTAGTTGGGGACATGTCCCATCAACTCTACAGTTTTCAGACAGTTTAGAGGCTTTTAGACTACAGTATGTTCAGATAGTTTATTTTAGTTTTGGGTATCTTTATACCCCATTCAGATATTATTTTATCAGACATGTTATAGTTTTGAACCTTACGACCTTACAGTTGTATTCCATATTTATATAGTATATCATGCAATACTCAGTTACAGCTATCAGTCATGAGTTAGCTTATGGTCCTTCGGGGTCATGGACACCATATAGCATTCTGAGTACCAGACTCGGGGCATTACAGTTACCATGGAGTTGATGTATCATTTTGGCATTCTCTCTCATCAGTAAAGCTAGCTATAAAAATATTTCCAAGAAGGTATTATTCTCATTTTATTTCTTTTACGTTGATGAGTTTTTTTATTATCCTATATTATGTTTTTTTGTTAATATATTTTCAGTGGATTTCTGAGTTGAAACATTATGCCCCTAGTATCCCAATAGTTCTTATTGGAACAAAACTTTGATAAATCTCTGCTATTGTAGATTCTATTTGTTGTTTTTAATCCCTGATATATTGAAATGTAATACCTTGTCACAGTAGTTTTGTTTTAAGATAGTTAGTGAAGAAGAGATAAATAGTTGGCAATGTGTAAGTTGTTCAATAGATAATGTAGTAGATAGTAGAATTATGACATTGATAAGATTTGTTATAGTAGAATTATGACATTGATAAGATTTGTTATAGTGATGTATATTTAATGTAATAAAAGTGCCCCCAATAGTCTATGTTTTTTGCAGGCTTGTTCTTTGGCTGAATTGATTAGGAGTTTGAGAATGTCTAATTATTTGTAATTAGATCAATGGGATTTGGGTTAAATGGAGGATGGATAACTGGAGTGTTCTTTTCCAATGGTGAGGACTAAGCCAAAATATTTCCTACTATTGGTTTCTTGTAAGAAACAATGACATTAAATTAATAAGTAGACATTTATTAATGACTTCTTGTTGTAATATTTGTTTTGTACAAAGTGTTGTATTAATCTATTTTAATCTCTCTTCATTCATGGTTGGGATGTTAAATCATCTTCCTACCATATTAGCTTTTACTACAACACATCCTCTTAGGTTAGTAATTTTCTATAGTTCTTACTATCCTACTTCTTTTACATTACAAATGTTAGATTTACTCAACCAAATTGGAAATATTTTCTTTGGTGAGTCAATTTGACATAACAAAATCAATCCATGTAATGTTTGGTCTACTTTACATTATTTATATAACTCGATTAATTGTTACAGAACTTGTTAAGGCATAGAAAATGAAAATCCATATAATGTCATGTAATTTTTTTTTTGGATAAAGTATACCTTGAAATTTCTTATTTTTCTCAAGTCACACCATCGTCATTCTGGCAATGAAACACAAATTCTGTTTCAAATGTCTTTGTGTCATGGATTTAACAAAGGATTAATTGAAAAACAGTTAGACTTTTCTAACTTATGTATGATTTTGTAACTATTTATTACATGCAATTATGAGTGTATGCTACCTAAGATGCGAAATATGTCTTATGTTTGCTAGGGGAAAGAAAATGCAAAAGCACCATTGAGTACTGCTAGCCATCCTGGGATTGCAAATGATCTTATAAATTATTTTGATATTAAAGCATCTGGTGCATGCACAAACCCATACCATGGTCTTGCTGTAGTAATTATTTCTGAATTTGATGGGTTGTAAAAAGATTTAATCCTTTCAAATCCAATTGGTAAGTTAGACCATCTTTTAGTATTTGATACTAAATGAATGCAGATGAGAATTATGAGCGCAAACCATGTGAATCAAGATGGTACCTAGTATAGTTTCAAGCTATTATGTTTCTTTGAAAAAAATTACTAACGCATGAACTCTTATATATCCATTAGAAATATGATACTATGTGACAAGCATATCATTATATCCAAAGTTTAGCTTAATATGCAGTTCCTTAACAACAGGTGATGTAGGAAAAGGGTCAATAGATTTTGATCTAGGTGGAATTTGTCCTAGCATAGATTTTCTATTAGATTAGGTGTATTTGCAATGAAATTTAGCTATTTTATATATTAAGTTATCATTTGAAAGTAATTTTCTATAGTTTCATGAAGAGTTCTACAATTCTATCTACTTCTTTTACAACATTCAATCTGTGTACACTCAAAAACACATGGCTTGCTACTTTGATGTAATTTCCTTATAATTAAAGCTTGTCAGGAATATGTTTCTAGCTGATATAACATGTGAAAACCTAAGATGACATTCACGATGCTTTTTCTTACTATGCTTATCTCTTGTTGAATGTGAGTCATACAAAAGTTGATGACTCAATTTCCATGTCCATAGTTGAGATATTCTTGCACTGATATTTGACATTCAAATGATAGTTTTTTCATAAAATAGAAGGGGATTTGAATGTCGGTAGAGAGAAACCTCAATTCTTTAGTTGCTTTAGCAAAAGATACATTCTTTTTAGAAGTGATGAGTGAAAACCTTTTGTTTGCCATTAAAGGGACCCAGAAGGTACGATTTTGTTGTTGCTTGCTTTTCTTAATATGTCGATATATTTTAGAATCGATTACGCACAAACAGCATGTATAAGATATAATGAAAGAATAATCAGTGTTGTTTAACTCACAAATAGCATATGTAAGGTATAATGAAAGAATAATCAATGTTATTTAACAATTATCATTTAACTTATACCCCTACCGATGTCGGCTGTAAGCTATGAATGGCTAGATGGGTGTCACTGTCGATATCGGCTATGGGCATCTGCCTTTGCCGATGTTTCTTCTCCCTTTGGATTATAATGCTTGAAGGTCTATGCAATCATATGTGCTTAGTTAGGATTGTATCCCTGATTTACATATTTTAGGATCATTATGTATACCTTAACTCTCATATCTTTTTTTGAAAAAACATTCAAGTAGAAGAGTATAATTTCTGCACAAGTTAAACTTACAATTAATAGGACTGAAAGTTACTTACATAAAAAAAATACAAAAAACAATATAGTTATTCAAATTTCTCAGTATCATCTGGTCATTTATGAAACATAATATCACATTGTTTTACACATGATGTGTGGTAATGTATTCAGTTTTTACGACTTATATTTGAGCTAAGTTTTTAGCAAGTTGTATAGGTTGCATAGTAGATACTATAGTAGATAGTAGAATTATGGTATAGATCAAATTTGTTGTAGTCATGTATATCTGATACAATAAGAGCACCCCTCAACATTTTATGTTTTTTGTGGGCTTATTCTTTGGTAGAATTTGATTAGAAGTTTAAGGATGTCTAATTATCTGTATTTAGATCAATGGGAGTTGGGTGAAATGGATGATGAAATGGAGGATGGATGACTGGAGAGTTATTTCCTGATGCTGAGGACTAAGCCAAAATATTTCCTACAATTGGTTTGGAGTAAGAAATAATGACATACAAGGATTGAGATGCCATATACTGTTGAGGTACACCTGTTGCCTTAATTTTCTAGCAATATATAATTAGAGTTTTTTTATTTATCATACCAGAAAATGAAATCCTGTACCTTAAGTTTTTAACATTAGGTTCGGTTACTTGACACTTTGGGGTTCCTTTTCTTTAAATTTGCATGTGGTATCTGTTATGTTTGAAGTACCATCGACAATTGACATCGGCTATGAACTTGCCAATGTTGACTCTGGGTGCTTGTCGCATGCCTCTGTCGATGTCAGCTGTGGGCTATGGGTGCACTGGACGCGTGTCAGTGTCGACGTCTGCTTTGGGTACCTGCCCTTGCCAATTTTGACATGCCCTTTGAATCTATAATGCTTGAAGTTCTTTTCATTTATTTGTGCTTAGTTAGAATTGTATCCCTAAGTTGTATATTTTAGGACCATTATGTATACCTTAACTCATATCCTTTTTTGGGTAAAATGTTCAAGTACAAGAGCATAATTTCTACCAAGTTAAACTTACAATTAATAGGACTGAAATTTACTTACATAAACTAATACAAACAACAACATAGTTATTCAAATTTTCAGCACCATCTGGTCATTTAAGAAACACAATATCATATTATTTTATATATGATGCACCTAACAACTATATCTTTGTCATTTCATTGGCATTATTGACAGATGTTGAATCCAATCTTATTCTCTTGTAAGGTTTCATTGAAAAAGGTATTACAATCACAACGAATGCATTAAATTAACAACGAATACAACGAGATATTAAAGACTTTATTACAATCTCATCCATCCTCTATTTGTTGGTGTGCTGCATTGCATAATTATGAAGAGATCTTTTTCATATTCTGATCATCTACATTCAAATCAATAATACTATATAAATCTCCAAAAAATACGGTGAGTATCAAACCAAATTTTGAAAAACTTCTCTATACACTTCATTTGTAGCTTCTTTTGTTATTTGTCCATCTTCATCATAAATCAATATTTTTAATCCCTTTCTACTTGTCACCTTGGAAAGTGTTACATAAATCTATTCATGTGTAAATATAGGATTTTTCAAAAATAATCTCACGTGAGATAGAGACTGCTCTTGACTTTTATTGATTGTCATGGCAAAGGATACAGTAGTTGAAAATTATCTTCTTTGAAATTTAAATGGAATTCTAGATTCAGATGGTGTTAAAGTCATTCTTAGAATAAACACTTTATGTCCGACCATCTATCTAGATAAAACTTTGACTTCAATTACCTGATTTTCAAGTTTAGTAACAATCAACCTTGTTCCATTACACAATCCTTCTGACTGATCAATATTTTTTATTAATACTATTGAAACCCCAACCTTTAAAGTGATAGCATGATTTAAAACTCCAAAACATTTAATAGTATTCAAAATTTTTGGCGTGTGTATATGTTCCAAAGCTGAATAAGTATGATCAGAGTTGTAAATTTTATCAAAACTCAAATATGATTTCTCAGAATTATGATTGAGTGAAATCATATATTGATTGATTGATTCCACTATATCAAGAGTTGGAGCAAGAATGGCTCGTTGTTGTAGATATCCTAGATTATTCCAATGATTGATGAAATCTAGATATGTACTTTCCACAATAGCTAATATTGTATTAATAGACTCATTTATTAGAAGATCATTTGGTATAGGAACTTTTTGTCAAATGAA
The DNA here is from genome assembly GCF_002878395.1 of Capsicum annuum. Classification (NCBI taxonomy): domain Eukaryota; kingdom Viridiplantae; phylum Streptophyta; class Magnoliopsida; order Solanales; family Solanaceae; genus Capsicum; species Capsicum annuum. Next base: position 190,509,137 of record NC_061113.1, on the reverse strand, counting down.
CTTTCAATCCCACCATCGCCAATATCCAAAATCCAATTAGAAAAATCTTTCAACTCATCCAGATGTGTACTTGTCTCATTACCTTGCAATCTCATATTCTTTGAAAGTCTCAATAGCTGAAAATGAGGACATAAATATGAAGAATTGAGAGTTTCATTAACAATATCTTGACTAAAACCTTTTGGGATGACAGGTAATATTTGTCTGAAGTCTCCTCCAAGAACAACTGTTTTAACTCCAAATGGTTTCTGTGAATTGAATGAATCTTTGAAGATAAGAATATCTCTTAAAATTTTATCAAAAGCTTCAAAACAATATCTATACATCATTGGTGCTTTATCTCTGATAATTAATTTTGTCTTGACAATTAAATTTGCTAAAGGAGTACCTTATTTGATATTACATGTTGAATCTTCGTTACATTTAATGGAATTACAAATCTTGAATGAGCTGTTCTTCCACCTGGTAACAAAAGTGATGAAATTTTTATAGATGCAACTGTTAACACAATATCTCCTTTAGATCTTATAAAAGTAGACAAAGTTTTTCAAATAAAAGTTTTACCTGTTCCACCAAAATCGTATAAAAAAATTCACTCTTATTTTCGTTCACAGATATCATTATCGTTTTATACACTGACTTTTGATCATTTGTCAAATTTCCAATCAACTGTTGATGTTCCAATGCTAAAGTGTGCTTATTGTAATGCATTTCATCACAGATTAATCTATTGTTGTTGTCAACTTCTTCCACATTATACATAGACATAGGCATTGTTGAAAAATCAAGAAAACTTCTTCCACAACCTTTTAAAAAGTTTTCAATCTTTTGCAAGCAACGATTTTTCAGATCATCATCAGTCAGGTTAGCTCTGAGTAAACATAAAAACATATTAAAATTAGGTACAATAAATGTAAAAGTTGTGTTTAATGACATTCAATAAAAGATATGATCAATGAAACTTTTAATTAGATAATATTTAAGAATATAATATCATCTGTCATCAATTCTAAGCTAATGAAATAAAATTTATTATTTGTATATGATAATTTAAAATAATTGAAAGCATTATTTAAGTACCTGGGTTATCTTAAACTCCTCTTTCTTCAGGAAGAATATCTTCTGACAGTAAATGTCATGTTGCTTGCCAAATAATTTTTGAAAGTGACATTGAATTTGATAAAAGTAGCATATCAAATAACTGTCTTAAATATGATGGCATTCCCCAATTACTTTCTTCTGCTATAGCATCCATATATTCTTTGTCATCATCTAATAAACCTAAAGCATAACACGCATCTCTGAAAGTATTACAAACACAACCATTGATATTTCTAAGATCTTCATAAAATGTTTGACCTTTAATTATATTCAACAACAATCTAAGATAATATTATTCACCGAAGCCTGATGGAACAAAGATAATTCTGCCAATAGAAATGGTAAAAGTTTTTCTTTTTTTCCTATTTCTTTTAATCTTGCTTCCACACAAACTTTATAGGAAATTCTGCATACGTCAGTTGTCTTGCTTTTAGAAATTCTTTATTAATCTCAAACCATTTAAAAATTATTGATTCTTTTAAAGAAGGTTTGTTGACTACTGTATCAATTGGGTCATCATCTGAAAAAATAATATTTTGATTGCCATCCAGATGAAAGGATAACCTTTTTACAGGTGGTTCTGTGTGATGGGTTGGGAATTTAAAAATTCTCTAAGTTTCTTCACATGGTGATATGTGTCAACAATCACAATACATATTTATTTCATCAACGATTCTAAAGTCATCAATATTTCCACTTTGAGAAAAAAAAAACAGTGACACGATCATGTCCTTTACTAACCTACTTAAATAAGTATTTAATTGACCTTGATTGGTTGCATCATTCAACATTAATATGTGCACTATATTTCAATAATAAAAATCTATTGTGTGGCACAACATATCTATTATCCAAATCAATACCTGCTCTGTTAGTAGATCTTTCATCATTCCTTCTTCTACAGATTGGATATCTTTCTTCATCAATTGAAGTTGATTCAATAATTTTTTTTTTTTGAAAAGTGCTTTGTAAATTTACCATTTTGTGTGCAAGGAGCATATTTCATTACAGAACCACATGATCCATGCATCATGAAATTTGTAATAACCGCATAATAAAGTGGATCAACTAATTTATCAAGCAATTCAGTTGAAATAATTTTATTAATATCGGCAACACTTGAACATTTATTACGAAAAAATAATAGGATATGTGCATGAGGAAATCCATGCTTTTGAAATTCAACAGTATAAATCACTGTATAAAATGATATATTAGATAAATATTTATGTTTTTATGTTGATAATTATAATAACTTATTAATAATAAAATAAGGTAATACAATAATTATGATACAACATAAATTTTATACCTGCCTTTAATTCTCCAAAAACTTTATTGTCTTGATGATCCTTTATCAACTGATCCAATTTAATTTTGAAAATCCTCATTAAAATATCTGATCGGTCTTATGGAGATAATCCCCTACACTTTACAAATCTAATTACCTCTGGCCATGTTGGATTGCAAATAAATGTGATGAAGAGATTGGGATATCCAGCCTATTTGCAGATTGTCATGGCATCTTCATAATTTTTCAACATGTAACGTGTTTCTCCAGTGAATGAAGAAGAAATTATAAATCTTTTTCCTTGAGAAGAAGGTTCAGTGTCTCTTCTTAAAACAACTTCTTCTAACCCTTTATAAAAATAGGATCTCAACTTTTCTACATTAAGCCTAGTAAAATTTAATCTTTCATCATTGTAAATCCTTCAACTAAGAATTGCTAAAATAACCTTTTAGATGATATGATTATTGGAACTCCATGCTTCCTTTCTTGAATTCTGTATGAGAAGTATTCACGACAGCTAACAATTTTTCTTCCACATGGTGATTCATCATTAACATTTAAAGAAATATATTCTCTATATCCATATTCATCATATGGTAAAAGTAGAGGATATTGCAAACCTAAATATGATGCATTCAATTCATTTATCCTTTGAAGTTGTCCGAATTAAGTTTCAATAACAATATTTCTGTCAGACCTTGTTGGTTCAAAATCACCAACAATCAAAGCAGCTACCCCTGAAACTAAAGGTAAGTTGTATCTTCTTTCATCGGAGCCCCTTTTGCCTATCAATATGAGACGTAAATTTGAATATCGATTATCTTAAAATCTATCTCTAACCATTCTAAAAGACTTTATCAAAACATTGTGTTCATCTAGCATTTGTTTCACATCGTTGACAATTTTAGGATGAATTTTATTGTTGCTTTCACCATGACTATAAAAAATAATAATTATTGAAGTAAAATAAAATCAAGATTAATTTTTAAAAGTATAGTTAAATATTTTATAGACCAATAAGTGACCTGATAACATGAATTCTACTATTCACCTCACTTTTTGTATCATAAATATACAATTGTGCAAAACTTGAAAAAGATCCTTCAATTAGCAATAAGCATCCTATTTTATGATAATTCTGTCCAGATAATCTGAATGTTCTTGGTCCCTATGTTTGATTGACAAATGTATCGACTTTTTCTCCCATTGATGTAAAAGCAAACATGAAATTATATTTGCAAATATTCTCTTTTACATGATTGATTTTTTTTCCTAAATAAAATTTTAGTTTGTTAAAATTTACATATGCATATGATGTTGCTTTTTTCAATTATAAATGAATATATTTACCCGTTCCAAGCAATAATTTCTTTAAAACAAAAGGAAGTTGTTTTGGACTTGGCATCTTAATATTTTCACAACCACAACATAAAGTAAATACTAGCTTTTTACTTTTATTAATCTTCTCAGTTCTTTCTTCATGCTAGAAGTAAGCCCCACAGTATTCAGATTCACAAGTAGGATCTCCTATGTCCCAATAATCTAATATTGGCAAAATATAATAAGTATAAATATAGTCAAAATACTTATTGTAAACAATGTACAAATTATATAATAATTAACAATATCATTTATTGTTGAGTATCATTCTACACACCTTCAAAAATATCTTATCTACAAATTCATTAGGTATTTGTTGATTTGACAGCAAATGTCCTTGATGCATGAATAATTAAATTAAATAATCAATTTGTATGTAAGAGGGTGAATTATTGTGTTTTTGTAATGACATACCTGGTATATCACCATATTGCATATTTAAATAAATTAAATAAGTATTCTCATCCACCAATAATTCTTTACTCTTAGAATGCTTTGTAATTGAAGATCAACCGTTGTCAAAATATGTCATATACATATTAACGTTGAATGGCGTCGTTTTCATACAAATGATATAAATTATCATAATGAAGTTTAGTATTTAATACATTCATTTTTATTTAAATGTATTAAATCTATATTTTTGTGAGTAAATGTACTTTTACATTTCTCCTGATTTGTGCATGAAGTGTATATACTTTGAAATCTATTATAATTATATATATTAATTAAAGTACTTTACACTTAAGAAATACATTTATAGTTATAGACTTAAAAAGATCAACTCAAATATTATGTTTCTTAAAGAATATATTTTTCAAAACATGAAAAGTATGTAACAATATGTAAAAAGGTACATATCATAAAAGTATTGAAGAAGAAATGTATAATGTATTAAAAATACAAAGGAACAAAGTTCATGTCATTCTTATCTGAAGAATATTTTGCTCATTTTTTATTCTTCCGTAAGCATATCCTGATTTTTCTTGCAAGTTTCTTTTGATCTTTCATGAAAAAGTGAATGTTTACTATTTTTTTAAAAGATATTTATTACTCTAAAGAAACAAAAGTTGAATACAGTTGAGTGTTTTTCAGATTTTGAATTTTTTATCAATTAACTGCTATTTTAATTTGTCAGTAATTACATCAATTTTAATTGAATGCATACAAGTCCTAAGTTTTAGATTATTATTTTAATTATATTTTTTTATTATTTTAACTAAAACATGTATACATGTCATTTATTAATGACAAAATTATTTGTCTTTGATGTGACTATGTATGTCATATGGCATGTGACCAAATCATTTATTAAGATGTTTGTTGGCATTATTTTGATATCGTATAAATTGTGTGAGATAAGGTTGTTGATGTTTTTATTGATGTAGGCTCAAAGTTGTATGAACTATATATTTTTTGTGGTGTCTCTGCAAGTATTAAGATGCTAAAACAAAGAATTCTTGGTTTTGTAACTATGATTCTTTATGTCTGATTTACTCTTTCACCAAGATCTAGGAACTTCAGATAGTGGATGAGTAATACTTCCTATCTCAAAATTATCAGTTTAGCAACTTTTGCGTCTTCCAAATTAAATATGCTTTGTGCTTTATTCAGGACATATGGAAAGGCATAGAATTCTCTCAGTCCAAGCCAGAAAAACGTGTTGATATGAGTTTTCAGTTTCTCACTTTCTCTATCATAGACATTCACAACTTTTCTTTTGTAGATCATTACCAATAATTTGTATCTAAGTTAGAAGTTTCTATTAAGGGTTCAACTAGATTCACATGCCATGATGTAGCTGGGATTGAGAAAGCAGTGGAACAACTTCAAGAGGTAACATCGTTTTACAACACATATAACACTTGCTTATTGGTTTCTTTTACTGGTTTATCTTAGTACAAAGGGAGATATGGAGCTGAAGCATCTGGGTATTTCTACTATAAATGGTCTTTCAAACTTAAAGGTAATAATGTCATGTTGTGGAGATCACTAATATGTTCAGTGAGTGGCAGTGTAGATATTTTTTTTAATTGTAAAATAAATAACTTTAACGTTCATAAATAACCTGTATACATGTGAAAGGTGGAACTCATTCACATCTGTTTATACATTAATTATTTACTTTTTAGGAATATGTTTTTCTTGTTGGTTCCTAGTCCTGTCTTTCTACTAGTATTCATAATATGTTGCAATATAGCTATAACTTTTTCTTTGGTATACTATGAATGTGTATGTCATGTGGCCGGTGATAAAATAATTTATTAAACTATTCTTTGATATCATCTTTGATATACTATGGTTAGTCACTGAGAATGATGTTCTTTCAGAGTACATCGATAAATATTATTTTATCTTTGGATGAGAATAAAAAAAATAAAATCAAAGGAAGGAATGTTTTGTCAATTAGCTCTGACTAGAGAAGTTGATTGTTAATGGATTTCCTTTTAAGCCTAATGAAGTGGCAAAACTTTTTGGGTGCCATTTACTACCTCAGAAATTGAAGCCTAGAAGTTATTGGCATGACAATGCATATGAACTTGGGGCAAGGTAAAATTGTTGAAGCTCATCTAATTATTCCTTGAAATTCCTATTGGTATTAAAGTATAGTTGACTCTAGAAAAGTGGTATCACGATCATCAGGTTTAGCTGAACTCAGCGTTAGATATGGAGCTTTTGCACAGATTATATGTATGCTCAAATCAACAACTTTCATCATCACATGTATCAAGTAACTATTTTTAACTAAGGTTTAAACAAATGACAATGAACCACGTAACTACATTCACTAAATTTGGCTTTGTAAATATTTAAACATGATAATTCATGATTCTCAATTCACTTTACTGAATTAATCCACACTTTTAAATGTTATAGTGTTAAGATTTAGTTGTTACATATATGATCTTTAATCATATGGTCTAAATTATATAGATTTGAATGATTGTACAAGTTACAACTAGAAATAAAAGTGGTGTGGTGACATTAGTAAAGAGCTTTTATGTTTTTTTTTCTCAGGCTCATACATATCAATGGTTAGATATCTATTTTAATTACAACCTTATACATTTTTAAAAGGACACTTTGAATGATATACCATCTTTGAAATAATCTTGACACATAATAGTACAAAATAGCTATCATCTATAGTTTCTTACCGTAATTATATCTTCCTTAAAGTTTGTTCATAGGATTCAAGTTCAATGTATTGTAGATATTGTTTAATTTTATAGCTTTATTGGTTTGATATAGTTTTGTAATTTGATTTTACTATTTAGTTGTGCAGATTGGCTACTGGTCCATTCAAGATATACAAAGACTACTATGTTGGTGAGTGGGAAGATGATACTGATGGTTATGAGTTTTTCCCACTAAGTGATAGACATCATATACCCAGTAATACAAGAAGAAAGGAAAGTGATGTTTTACCTGAGCTGAAACCAAAAAATTGTCCAAAAGATATAATAAAATTTTCAAGGACTGTACTACTTGTAGTTCATTGCCTTTCTAGGCGTCTACTATATTAAATGAAGAACAGTGTCTAAGAACATCAATCAAGAATAAGAGTTCACGGGCAGATAGTATAATGGATAAAGTGGATGACAGTGAAGATGAGTGGAGTGTGCAAGGATAACTCAAGTTTGTCCATTGATGGAAAAAAAAGTAGTTGGTTTGATGAAAAAAATGCAGAGAATAAAAGAACATCAGTAAGATGTGTTGTTGCCTCACTCAAGTGATATGATCATAATTACTTTATTGGTAAGTGGAAAGATGATACTGAGGAGTATGATGTTTTGACAATTAGCAATGGATATCATGCACCACGTAACACAAGAAGCCAGAGAAGTAAAGTTTCACATGAGTCAAAACCAAAGGATAGTCCAGAATATCAAATAAATAATTCAGGAAAGTTATCTTCTTGTAGTTCACTACCTTCCATCTCATCATCATTTGGTTCCACAATTTCTAGAAATGGAATAGATGAATCTAAAAACATGAAGGACAAGCTCTTTTTATTCATATTTCACTTTAAATGAAATTTTTTATCTTTTTTATTTAATCTTTTAAACAATGACACTTATTTATGTAATCTTATGCAGGTAAATTATTTGGCGATAAATTTTCATAAATGTAGAAGGAGTGATAGAAGAACTGTTGTTCCTTGTTACAAAGTGTGAAGGAAAATTTTAATGTATTAAGTGCATTAGAGAGTGGTAAACCTCTAATGTGTATTTCTTATCTTTCTGTCCAAATCCTTAGAGATACTCATTTAGTGTCTTGTGAAATTTTAATGTCATTTTAAGCTTCCTGCTATTTATTTTTTGTAAGCAGATATCCTGAATTGGAAGAAGAGGAAGTCTCAGAGGTTTGTCCATATTATCGCAGAAAATGTAACTGTAACCTGTGCTTACACTCAAGTGGCATGCTAAAGGTTTGTCTTTTCCTTCTAATTTGTGAATAAACTTTTCTTTTACTGAATAGCTTAGTACAAAGGAAAATATGGAGTTGAAGCATCTAGGTGTTTCTACCATCATAACCTCTTTTTATGTAGTGTTAAAACTATTGAAATATGCCTTTGGAAACTAATGGTACTAATGTCATAATGTAGACATCAGTAATGTGTTCAGGGTGTGGCAGTCTAGATATTCTTTTTAATTGTGAAGAAAATAAATTTGACGTTGATAAATGACTTGTAGACATTTGAAAGGTGGAGCTCATTCACATATGTTTGTACATTAATTGTTTACTTTTTAGGAGTATGTTCTTTATGTTGGTTGCAAGTCTTTTCTTTCTACATGTTTTTATTGTATGTTGTAATATAGCTATAACTTTTTCCTTTCCGAAGTAATAGACATTGATAATAAATTTATGTAAAATAAGATTGAATCATACAAAGTGGATAAAGAAAAATGAAATGACAATAAATACTTTTTAGCACATTTTAAAAAAATCTAACATAGTACATATTCATAACTGATTGTAAACGGTACATGAAACTTAGGTTATAGTAGGATAAAAAAAAGTGAAACCGAAATTTGTAGAAAAGTAAATATAGTTGACCATGCACTTCCCACATCATATTCTTTTTTGCTTCTTAATCACTTTGTGAATCTTGTTGGTGGATTGTTTGTCATTACATTCATCATCATATTCCTGCATTAGGAGTTTCCCTACAGATTTGCTTCTCTTGAAAGTCTATTTTTCAGTCGTATCAACACTGATTTCTATTAGGTATGATCCACATCTTGAAAGATTGTTCTTGATGGGAGTATAAAAAATCATTTAGTGTAAAGTTGTGTCAAGTTAAATTCAAAGAATAATAACATGAGACTATATTAAGCATTTTAATTTTCTTATACATCTTTATAATATATTATGTAATAGTTATTTATGATTCTCATTTCTCTATTTAAATGTTGATATAGTAGAGAGCATGTAATTTGCAGGATGCATTTGGTGATGAAATGCCAAAAATATCCATTATAAAAGGTACGTAATTACTTCAACACAAAATTATTATACATATATAAAAAAATTAGACTAAAAGACTCATAAATATAATTTATAATTACCTCAAAAAGCTTATCTCCTCCATAGTTTTGTCCACCTTAAAATAAGGAATCCTAATACACACAGTAATGTCATAAAAAAAGTTTTATTTATGATATTTAAATAAATTTTGTCAAAGTATAGGATTTTTATTAGTGAGTAAAACTTACAGTGTATTTTAGTGAAGTATGACTGTATTCCTTGAAAAGAACTTCATCATCAACAAACTTAACAACTTTGTAGACTTCATCATGTTTGTTTATACTGTATTCCTTGAAAAGAACCTCATCATCAACAAACTTAACAACTTTGTAGACTTCATCATGTTTGTTTATATTAGCTTAACCATGATCTTAAACATGAATTTTTTTCGCAATAATATCATCCAACTCAGTTGGATATTAACATTCATCATCGGGGATTAAGCCTTCCTTTAATTCTTTTGCTGACTTTCCTATAAGTTGCATAGCCTCACGGTTTTAAAGCAGTAAAGTTATAAAACCAGTGCCATCCATTACACGAACTTGTAGCCTATACCAGAAATTGAAACTTTTATCACGTTAAAATATTTATTTGGTAAAGAAATAAGTTGATATAGGATTGGAATAATCTGTGAACAACTTTTGCTTTTGTATTACATTTTGAGCAAAAATATGAACTTTTATCTAGTTCAACCTTTATAAGACACTTATTGCAAGACAAATATGACCATCCATGTTCAAGATCTAAACATACAAATTTTCCATCAATCCAATAGGTAGCTTCCTGTTTATGAGAAACATTGTTGTTAATAATTGTCCTAACAAATTGTGTAAAATCAATATGAACTTAAAAAATGTTCAACTCACTTCGGTGCATGACAGTGACCAAGCTCACACGCAAGTGTACGTGGTCTATCAAGTAGTAAGTGGCCTTAAAGAAAGTCGAATATCGATCCCACAGGGACTTGGTTCAACAATAATTCAATTTCAGTTCACTATTTAGATTCAATTGATGCAAGAGTAACCAAAAAGAGTTTGAAGATTTTTAAACTAAAATAAAGTAAACAGTGCGTAAAATAAACTTTTGAAACAATCAATGGAGTAAAGACCAGGGTTAAAGCACTTTAAACAATCATACTATGTTATTTAACTTCATTCATTAACTTTCTTATCTTTGTTGTTGATTCGTAGGGTTAATTGCATGATCGTGGTCTCCCGACCTCTAATTGCTTACCTAAATGGACATTACAACTACATTGTTGAGCGGGAATGTAATGATCCAACTAAGTGTTTTAAAGCTATCATCCTACGTGTGAATCAAATAAGGCATCTAAGTACATCCTCATCCTAGACACTAATTCAAATTCCTCATTTTATAAAAAAAAAAAATAAGAACCATACTTTGTTTATTCCCACATTTTATCTCCCTATTCCCTCTCCTATGATCAAAAGGTAGATAATAGATGTATTTTTCAGGTAATCAATCCATTAAATAATTAAATCAAGAATAAACAAGTAACCAATAATGATAAGCAAAATTAAATGAACTTACTCCAAAGCAATAGTACTCATGTTCTTGGTTTTAACCTCGGAAAGGAGGTTTCTAGCCATGCATAGTCGTAATCATGATCCAAAAGGTTGAATACATGATATAATCTAAAAGAAAGCTAAAATATTAATTTAAAACCTAAGAAAATGTGTAGTAGCAGATCCTTGATGTTCCAAGATGTCCAAAGATGATGAAACAAGTATACAATGTTCTATTTATAGGTATAGGCTAAGCCTAAGCCGTGTGGGACTTAACTTGCACTTTTGGACGTGAGTGAATTGGACCTCGCGTTGCACTTGGAGAAAAAGAGGAGTGGACACACCACGATCTGTGGAAAGTAGATGTGGAGGTCACTATATGAGATCTGGAAAGGAGATCTACTGGTTGCGACGCGAGCTTAACGCGAGTGCTCTCTAGAAGTTGTCTCCAAAATATCTTCTAAGTGTTCCTTGCCCACCTTTTATTCAAGTCTTTATGGTGTGTTTTCTATGGATTTCCAGCATTTAAATCATCAATATACCACCATATTCATCTCACAAATATTCCTACATAATCACACACCAAGAATTAGAGATCATAACAACACAACATCCATAATGATGAATAAAAAACACAAGCTAAGACTAGGCTAGTTCCCTTGATCTTCAACTTTATGTTCCGACTTTTGACTTATCAAATTGAACTTTGAACATTACCAAAAATTTGTTTCACACATAATTACACATTTAAAATCATTTGGAACTCTTTTACCATATTAGAATCCAACGAAACCAACTAGACACACACCTAGCTCAAGCTAGTAAAACTAGTTTTTTCGGTTGAACTCTAAATCACTCAATTAAGTACAAACTTGTTTGGAATTCATTTTGAACATTGTAATCATGTAATTTGACACTTAGATGCACATTTATATCATTATCAACCCATAAATCACATGAATTATCCTCAAAACTAGTCTAAATAAGCTAGAATAGTAACACTAGAGTGCATAAATACACTCAACATCACCACCCCACTCTTAAAATCCTTGTTCGTCCTCGAAAAACTCTTAACTCTAAGCATCATAAGCTGAGGAGACTCTATACTTCTCCTATATGCAAGACACTCAAGCTAGTACTACATTAACTACACCGAATGCAAGTTTCTACACTAAGCATACTATTTACACAATTAATAGCTCATGAACACTACTCCAACACATCCTAGCCTCAAGAGTTGACTCACCTATTTCCAAACTCATGCATATTGCTCAAGCAAGGACATCATACAAATCACCCACATTCATCAAACATGTGCCCCTTACAACATGAGAGTTACCCGTAATCACTCACAATAATGCAATTTATCACAATGGGTACAAGAATCAAATTACGCTCACTCTCACAAGGAATTCACAAGTTACATATAATAAACCATAGGCTTTCCCTTAGTGTATTACTCCACTAATATCAAAATGATGAACTTAAGATCAAAAAGGTCTTTTCCAGGTAGTAATGTAGGCTAAGGAGCGGGTAGGAGAAATTTTGGAATAGTGACTATCTTCCCTAGGTGCTTTAATACACTATTTTTTACAATTAAAATCAATCTTCAACAACCAGACTACACCATTTTTGTCTACCCCTTTCTTTTGTTTTTCACCCCATCTTATCAAGCTCATTTACTTACACTATGGTGGGAGTATTTTATGCACAACTCATTCAATTACACTATGGTGGGAGTATTTTATGCACAACTCATTCAATTTGACCAAATTTTTTTTGCTTTTTATTACTCAACTCCCCACCTTAACACATCACAATTCTTTTTTAACATCAATAATTATCTCTTTGGGGCTTCAATTTTATCTTTTTCTTCTTCAATTTCATACTCCTAACTCACTTGATTTCATTAAAGCGCCTAGGAGATTTTTTGGATCAATTAAGGTCTATCAAAGAAAGGATTAGGCTACTTATGAGGTTGTCAAAGAAAAAGCTAAAGGCTCAAAGGGACTTACTAGGATTATGCACAAAGGTAGGTCAAAAGAAGTTATAAAACAAGGCTATCAAAGAAATGCCTAAATTATCTCCTAAACTCACATTCTTTATTTCTCTTTGCACACACACCGACCAAGTTTTAGACATCACATACAATAAGGAATACACAAATAACCTCACACGCACATGGCACTTGCTCAACTTAATAGAATCATCATAGACTCCCAACCAAACAATAACATGAATTCAATTTAAACCACAAGCACAAGAGTCATAAATATGAGCCTAGGAGTGTAAAAAATAGCAATCCACTCACTTAACATGCTTTCACAATCACAACACTTGCACCATGTAATCAAAAATACCACTATCAAGAATATCTTACACAATTTTTTTTTAAATTGAGCCCAAAATTGAGAATTTCCCTACCCCAGACTTAAAAATCTATTTTCCCCAAAGTGAACTTAAAAGTAAGAGATAAAAATACTCTTGAGGCCTCTAGGCCTAGATACCAGCATTTTTTTGCATAAAAAAGGTCTGTGGGACCCCACACTCAGTCTTTTTCATTCTCCTTATCTTAGGTTTTCGGTACTCAGACTTCCCATTAACCTGCGACTCAATCAACAACAAAAACTACGTGAAATAAAATCTTAAACCTGAAAATAAAACATACCTACTTAACTTAGGCTGCCTCCCAAGCAGTACCTGATTTAGTATCACGACATGACCCAACTACGACTGAGTCGTTCTCTTTCCTTCTCTTTTTTACACTTGGTATCTATCTTTTTATTATTTTCACCCCTCGTGGGTGTGAACTCTCAAGTACAGCAGATTTTTCAACTTTAGCCTTTTCAGGATCATCTATTTCCATCATGTTAGGTTGCAGTATTAGAGATTTGGGTTGCTTAAGTAGGGTGTTCGGAGAATCCTTTTATGGATTAACCACCCCACACTCATCACCTTTAATTACAGATATCATGCACAAGTCTTTATAGTGGAATAGTATGTTAAGAGGCTTATAAACTTTAAAAACCACCTCTTCATTCTCTAACCTCATTTTGAGTGTACCCTCTCTCACATCAATTAACGCTCCTCCCATTGCGAAAAATGGATTCCCCAAGATGATTGGTACTTGTTTGTATGCCTAAAAATCTATAATAATAAAGTCAGCAAGAATAACAAATTTACCAAACTTTATGAGGACATCCTCAATAACTCCTTTCGGGTGAGTTATGGCCCCGTTTGCCAACTGCAATAGTATAGAGCTCGGTTTAGGTTTCCCCATGCCTAATGTATTAAACAGAGATAAGAGCATCAAGTTGATACTCGCCCCTAAATCACTGAGTATGTGCACCACCTCACTGTTGCCAATTTGAATGGGGAGAATAAACTTCCCTGGGTCCTTAAGCTTTTTTTGCATCTTTTGAGGACAACAAACCTGCACTTTTTAGTGAGTGCTACCACTTCTAAATCCTGAAATTTAACTTTATTAGCTACCACATCCCTCAAGTACTTAGCATACTTTGGCAAACCCGGCAAAACATCTAACAGAGGAAGGTTAATGTGAAGCTCTCTGAATGGGTCAAAAAACTTCTTAAAACATGCATCCTCCTTTGCTTTTCTGTGCTTGTGTGGGAACGGGAGTTGTGATATCTACTTCTCCACTTCTATAGCAATTTTTTCTTTTGAGTACTCAGACTTTCTCAAATTTTTAGCAACTTTTCCGAATACTTTTCAGTCACCATATCAGTATTTACCTCCTTAGTTGCCTTTGGAGATTTTCGTGAAGATCTTTACCACTCCTCAATGTTATTGCCATAACTTATTTTGGATTTTCTGTATCTCTGGGAAACCCACCTTAAGGCCTGGTATTTAATTTCTGTGATAACTGCCCCAACTGCAACTCTAAATTTCATATGGCCACTTGCTGGTTTTTTACATCTGTAGCCAACTGTGTTTGATTAGCTAGAATCTACTTCATCATCTCTTCCAGGTTGCTAGTTGACTGATTTCCTTATGTCTGTGGTTGCTAAATTTACTATTATTGGGTAGTCCACGGCTAATTTAGTGGCTGAGTCTGCCACTTCATGCTGCAGGCGTTCCCATAACTTTTTCTTTGAGTGTTTCCTATATACATCATAGATTCAGGATTGGTGGCACACATGGCCGCAGAATGACCATGGTTGCCGCAAACCTCACACCAATCACTAGTTTGCTGAATTGCATTGACTGTTATGGTAGGCTATGTAGCTCCTAATTTCAGGCTGCTGAATTGAGTGTTTATCTTATTTTGCAATGCCCCAACCTGAGCTGATAAGGTGGTATATTGGTCCACCTTCAACAAACCTGCAACTTTCTTTATAGCACTCTTAGAATCACCATACCACTCTGGATTTCCTTATGCGATGCGGTTCAATAAGGTGTACAGGTCATCATAAGTCATCTCAAGACCTTGACCACCTGCAGCTGAATCTAACAATATTTGTGTATTGTGGTCAAGAGCCTCTACAAAAGTATGAGAAAGTACCTCATTGGACTGTTGATGGTATGGACAGTCCCGAAGAAGATCCGTGAATCACTTCCAAGAATGATAAAGATTCTCGTCTGGCTTTTGGTTGAAGCACACTATCCCATTGCGAAGTCTTTCCAGACGAGAAGAACCGAATAAGGAATTTTATGGCCTTGTCATCCCATGATGTGACTGAATTTGTCGGTTCTACATTTAACCACTTTTTTGCTACCCCCAAACAATGAAAAGGGGAACAGCGCCATCCTCATATAGTCTATATTCAAACCCATAGGAATGAATGTGTCACTGATTTCTAGAAAATTCTGCAAGTGAACCTGTAGATATTCATGTGAAAGCCAGGTGAACTATCCACTGCTAATCAAAAGTTGTACCATACTTTATTTAAGCTCAAAATTTCCTCCAACTGTCGGCTTCTGAAATGGGGAGATCAAATTGGTTAAAAGTAGGATTTCCACTTCTCTAACTGTCCTGCGGGTGGCTTGTTCATCAGCCATGATGGCAGGATTCTCTTGGTTTTCTTGGATTTGCAAATTTTGGAAAGAAGGTTTGCTTCTCTCCTGAGTTAATAGAAAAGTTCCTCTGGTTCGGAGCTTGGTTCAACCAAGTCCTAATCCTCTGCCATCTTACTACTTTGTAAACCTTATTCCTACAAATACAAAACTAAGATCAAGCATAAAAACACTAAAGAAATCTAAAAGTAAGACTAAGAAATCAAGCATAAAAACACTAAAGTGAGACTTCTTTGATAGGACATGAGATAGTGTATGATGCACTGGAGAAAGTTTATTTAATTAGAGAGAGGCTTAAGACATCCCAAACCCGATAAAAATCTTATACAGATATAAGGAGAAAAGATCTCAAATTTGAAATTGGTGATTTTGTATATCTGAAGATCTGTCCCATGAAGGGAGTAAAGAGGTTTTGTAAGAAGGGGAAGCTCAGTCCCTGATATGTTGATCCTTTCAAAATATTGAGTCGCTTTAGGAAGGTAGCTAATGATCTTGAGTTGCCTACAGATTTGACCTCGGTGCACCCAGTATTTTATATCTCCTTGTTGAAAAAGCGTATTGGTGACCCAGCTGTAGTTATTCCTTAAGAAAGCATAGATTTTCAGAATGGCCTTTCTTATGAGGAAATTCCAATCGAGATCCGTGATCGCCAGATTCGTAGAATGAGGAACAAAGATGTTCCCTCGGTTAAAGTTCTTTGGCAGAACCAGTCCATTGAGGGAGCCACTTGGGAGCAGAAGCGGATATGCGAACCAAGTACCCATATCTCTTCTCCGCAAACTCAGACTCAGATTAAGGTAATAGCTTTTCTTTTTCCATTCTCAATTCCATCTATATCATCTTCATGCCATCCCATCCATTCACAAACAAGTTCAGGCACATGTCATATCTATGGCTGTAACGCCTTGGAAAATGGGTCCCAGAGCATCACACGGTTCTTAAGGCTATGAGTAGCCCCAAGCTAACCCTTTGAGCCATTTTCATTCAGTTCAACACAAATCAACGGGGTTTCCATAAATAACCCTCAAATATCAACATAGTAATCATCATCCAAGAATAAAAGAATTTCAAAAAGATAACAAAATATGACTTATTAGTCAACTCCCAACATCTATACTAGTCTGACAAGCCTCTAAGAAAATTAATAAAACCAGCGAGCCATTGAGACATGCCTCAACTGACTCATACTCAGTTATCAAATGTAAACAATTCCGTGAAACCAACATCAGACATCACGTCCTCAGAACATAAGGACTCACCACAAAAGAGGATGTAGAACAGCGTGCCCAAAGAATCATTGTCAAACCTGGAACTGGGCACCTGAACCTACATTCCGAGAAAATGCAGCCCACGTCCGAAGATGTGGGTTAGTACCATAGAAAGGAACCAAGTATATGGGGGTGTATGCAGTTGTATAAATATCATCATCATAAATATTTATAAGAAATATGCAGGATGTATGAAAGACTCACATAGCCCGAAGAAAATCATCATAATCACAAGAGGATAAAATAAGTACAATAACACATGTGAGTCATCATATAATTTGTCAATCACTTTCAGTTCATCAAGAATATCAATTCTCATAATGTAAATATCATTTAAATCTTTCTAAAGAATAACTTTCACAATTCCACTTTCAAATCACTTCACCATTCACCATAGACACAAGGAAACACACACACACTGGGAGATCCTACAATCGACATACACCATATGAGCTACATGGAGTCCAACGTACAACCCACGTTGGGGAGAGCCTTCCTATCCTTGCCATCGGAGTAGGACTATCGATATCAAATCCACACAAACTAGTGATCACTATATAAATCAGCCTCAGGCTCACTCCTACGGGGTTATGTAGTTCTAGGTAAGTAAGGTCGCTTTATACCTCCCACTCGGTGCTAAAGATTTCTCCCGGGCTTAGCTCAGATTATTTCAAAGACAATCCACAATAAAACAATTTCAGTAATATATAAATATACATCAGGAGCCATCATGCTTCCCATCTATCAAAATCAACCACGTTGTGGATT